>NW_022300975.1:2223492-2251846 GCF_002776525.5 Piliocolobus tephrosceles
CCGCCATTCTCCTGCCTCAGCCTCCCCAGTAGCTGGGACTACAGGCGCCCGCCTCCTCGCCCGGCTAGTTTTTTGTTTTTTTTAGATTCTTGATTTGAGCTAGGATCCAAACAAGGTGCTCATGTTGCAATTGTGGTTATGCCTCTCAAGTCTTCATTTTTTTTCTGCAATAATTCTCTAATCATCTCCTTCCCTTTTCATGCCAATGATTTGTTAGGGAAAGTGAGTCATTGGTTCTGTAGAATATCCCACATTCTAAATGTATCTGATTGTCCTCTTGTTGTGTCATCTAACTTGCTTTTGGTTGTTCATATTATCTATAAACTGGTATTTAGCTGTAGAAACTTAAATAGATTCAGGTTGTTTGGCAAGAATACTTCACAGGCACATAATTATTGGTTGTCTTACTTTAGTGAATTGTCTGCTAGGTTCAGGTGATGTCAGACTGATTACAATGAGGCACTTACTAACTCCATGTAAAACAAGGAAGTCAATAATTTTGGTATGCTACAGCTATGCAGAGAACAAAATGTACCATAGGCTGGGCAGGGTGGCTCACGCCTGTAAACAAAATGTACCATAGGCTGGGCAGGGTGGCTCACACTCTTGAAAGGCCAAGAAGGCTTGAGTGCAGGAGTTCGAGACCAGCATGGCCAACATAGCACAACCTTGTCTCTAAAAAAATACAACAAAATATAGCTGGGCACAGTGGCTCACACCTATAGTCCCAGATACTTAGGAGGCTGAGGTGGGAGGATCACTTGAGTCCAGAGGGGCTGAGGCTGTGGTGAGCAGTGATTGCACCACTGCACTGTAGCCTGGGTGATAGAAACCCTGTTTCAAAAAACAAATTACCACAATCATTAAAATGAAACTCTGACTTTTAGATTAACTACAATTAAGGGAATCTGGTGGGAGAACAATAGTGTGCTGGTGAATGCTTCATTAGCTCAGAGGGTTCAAGGGCAGGTAACTCTGGTGACATTTGCTGATTTCCACAGAGTAAATACTCGCGCGGTGGCCAATTGTCAAGCTAATGACTGTTTAATACTTGGCTTATACAATTTAATAATCAGCTCACACTGGCAGATGAAATACGCTCCAGCACATCATTGGGTTATATGAGGGTCATAAAATTAAATACTTCTCTTTTAGTATAACAGGAAGCCAATGTCTAAAATTAATAAATCAAGATATAAGAATAAGCATCTTAATTACAAACATTGAGTAAAGACTAGGAAAAACCCCACAAGTTCAGTGTTTTAAATTATAAGCCTTTTAGTTGTATTTAATTTTAAATATGTACATGTTCTATGTACATGCTTAGAAACAAGATTCTTTAAAAATTTAAAGATAGCACAGAAGACAGCAAATCTTAGTAGGTGAGGTCAGCGATGGAAACTGCTCCTCTCAAAATGAAGATCTGTCTCTGGGGAAGACTTGGCAACACAAGTTCCTTAGTTTCTACAACTGGGAATCATCCATTCCATTATGAAAATTCTACTGACTTGAAAGCCGATGTCCTAGACTGGTGCAAACGTGTCAAAACATAAAGTCTCCATGATGAGTCCGAAATGAAAGTATGTGGCTCTGTGGTCAGTGTTACACCTAAACCAGGTGAGATGATGGGACTTGAAGTTAGGTGGGCTCCAAAGACCAGCCACAGCAACCACCACTGCCAACGCAAAACACGTTGACAGCCTGGTGAGCCTTTGAGGGCCAGGTGCAGGCCAGCACAGATACAACAGAAACTAGATTTTTGTTGCTGGCCATTGGTTCTTTATAGGCAGTGAAAGTGGGGCAGGGGCTGTACTTTTCTCACCTAAGCATCCATAGGCTTCACCTGGAGATTGATACCAAGCACCCAGTTCTCGGGAAAGCACTTTCTGTTCTGGGAATGCACCTGCACTCTGGCTCGCCTCCTAGGGAGTATACAAAGTGGAACTTGCTTCTGCTCTGCTGACATCCATGCAGAGGCTGAGGATGAAGGAGTACCTGGCCCTGCCACTCATCCTGCACTCTGCACTTTAGGTGTGCTACCTTCTTTCTCACCCTCCGTTTACTCCTCTCCAAGTCTCCTTTCTCTTTTTAAGGGCAAGTGGTGCATCAATTCATCCTCATGAAACAACAGTACAGAAATATGAAGAATAAGAGGATTATTGACCCCCTCAAATCCCACATTTCCCCAGAACGGGCACCTATTATAGCATGATGGCATACAGGAGGCAGCAAACGTATTTACTGAATGATTAAATAAAATGATAGGGAGATATGCTGAATCCCTATTAACCTTCATAAGGAAGGCACCAGGTTAAAGAGGCCAAACAAGCCACCCAGAGCCAGCAAATGAGACATGGGGTTTCATTAGGGTCTTATATACAAGAGAGAGAGCCCGGTGGCAGGGGCTGGACAACATAACTGCATGGCCCAGTGGTGGCAGGCTGGTTAGGAAAACCAGTCGCTTACCAACAGCATGCAGTTGCTACAATGTTTTCAGTTAAGAGCCTCCCCCTTAATGACCTCCACCTGGCAACCTTCATTTAACCTAAAACTTCTGGCCTCAATCACCTCCCCTTAATGACCTCCCCACCTGGCAACCTTCATTTAACCTAAAACTCCTGGCCTCAATCACCTTCCCTTAATGACCTCCACCTGGCAACCTCATTTAACCTAAAACTCCTGGCCTCAATCACCTGTGACCCATGTTCCACAGACCAGGACAGGGGCTTAGATATTCCTCATAGACAAGAAACAAATCTCCAGGTTGGTCACTCTCAATTCTCTAGCTCAGAATACATTCAGGTGTATCTGCCAGATAGGGGTATCCTCAGGTTTCTCTGAAATTTTTCCTACCAGGTGTGTTTACCCTGCAGGAAACAACTGAAATAGCCTCAGTTTTACATATGCACTTCTTTCCTTTCCATTCCTCTCTTTCCCTCATTTTTTTCCCGTATGTATTCCAAAGGAGGCCACCATATCTTCCAAACTGTAAGTTAGTGTTTAATTGGAGTAATTATCTCAAGAAGAAGTTTAAAATATATTTATTTTCTTTACATGTTTATTTTTTATTTGGATTTCTTGTTTTGTCCACAGAATTTATATGCTTATTTTAAATTTGGTTTATCATTATATTTATTTAATTAACTTTTTTTTCCATAAGTTATTGGGGTACAGGTGGCGTGACCTGGATGAGATTGGAGACTATTATTCCGAGTGAAGTAACTCAGGAATGGAAAACTAAACATTGTATGTTCTCAGTAATATGTGGGAGCTAAGCTATGAGGACGCAAAGACATAAGAATCATACAGTGGACTTTGGGGACTCGTGGGGAAAAGTGAGAGGGGGGCGAGGGATAAAAGACTAAAATGCATTTCTTATTTGTGTATCTGCTAAGAATTTCAGCTTCCATACTGAGGCATTCAAGAAATGTTACTTTAGTTTTCTACTAAATTTATATTTTGAGTCCTCCTCTACGAAGGAGGGCTCTCCCGCCACTCTCCAGGATTGCATGTAAACCCTAAATGTGCATCCAAACCTCAAGGTGCTGGGGGAGAATCTGTCTATCCCAGTGTTTGTGGAGATAGTCCCCCTCTGTATCTCCTGATTCATGCAGAGGGCTGTTGTTTCTTCACAGCTGTGCCTCCTAAGTCAGAATCTCTCTTAGTTACTTTATATTCCAAGGCCTCTTAGTCTGGGTCAGACTTCTCTGGCCAAATACACCTACAGCCTTTTCTCCCCATCTACGCTAGGTGCAGGGGAACTTGGTGTATCTCTACCCAGGAGGTGAATCCCAGGTGCTTCTGCTCTTACAACTGCCAAATGTGGTGTTTCTATTATCTGTCATCCAACCATTCTTGGCTCTCACATATCAGTGCCTCCCTCTCCCTCAATATCTGGCAACTCTCTCTTCCTTCCTTTATTCCACACCCTCCCAGCCTATGGAATCTTTATGTAGTTTGGGAGTAGACTGGAGAAAGTAGAAAAACTGGCTCTAATTATACATTCTTCTAAATCTTTTGTTTATGGCATAAACTTTATGCTCTGAATCCTGAATGGCTTCAACCATTGAAACTTGAGAGCTAAGAATGAACTCTTGATTCCTGCTTGCTTTTTGCTACAGTGACCTATCTCTTAGGCAATGAATGTCTTTATGAATGTGGGGAGAGCTGGATGACAGGAGGGATTACCAGGAGCAAACTCACATAGTTAACATTCTGTGTTATTATCTCACTGCACTTACAAATATTTACTAAGCACTTGGAGGCATGGAGGAGGGAAGGATGCCACAAAAATGGGTAAGAATTGGTCTCTGTCCTAAATTGACTCTACAATCTAGTGAGGAAGAGAGGCACATCCTCAAAAAATAAAAAGAAGTAAATAAAGGATCAAAGCTTGAGAGGGGGAAGAACATTGTGCTAACTCTGTGGTTTCAAGGTTCCAAATGGACCCATGGTGTTGAGGGCTGCTTTTAAACCTGGTAATGTGGTCAGGGGTCCCCTAGGGAAATTCTTCAATCCCATCCCAGCAGGGCAGATAAGAATAGAAAAATTACATTCCAATATTAGGGTTGTATGGGGCTAGGGGTATGTAAATAGGTAGAAAACATGATTTTCTGTTCCCTCAAAGAATTTATAACCTAGTTGAGGAAATAAGTTATATCGAGATTATATAACCAAAGAATAAAACAAGATAGTATAAGCAGGACTGACTGTGTGATCCAAGGCTCATTTACTGGGATCAGAAGATGTAGCAGAGGTTGAGCGATGGACTTAGTTAGGAAAGGCTTTCTGGAGAAGTTGAGGCATTTGGGGATCTTGAAAGAAGTGAAAAACTGTAATTATTACTAATAAGGGCTAACACTCAACACTTCTGTGCCAGTCACTCTTTTATGCATTTTATGTTTATTATCTCATAGAATCCTTACAACAATATTATAGAGTAGATACCATTTTTCTCATCTGCGTTTACACATGAGGAACCTGAGGCACAGAGGAGTTAAGTAACTTGCCAGAAACTACACCTCAGGATTAGAATGCTGACTGCACCCTTGAATTGGTGTGTTATTCTACCTTTAACAAAGGAGTTGAGAATTGCAATGAAGAAAACAGCTCTAATTAGAATAGGAGGGAAGAGGGAGATGGCATGTGGTGGCCTAGTTGAGGCAGAGGGTTACGGCTAGAGCATAACTGGCCACAGGCTCTAGGTGTCTCATCTAGAACTTTTGCTCCATGTGGGTAACCAGACAGTAGTCAGGACTACACTTACATCCTAGCTGAGAAATGAGGCACTCAGAGCACGGAGCTGCCTGGAGAGTCTCAGAGCAGAAAGTCAGTCTTGGATGATACCTCTAGCTTCTGGTCCATATTCTGGTTGCTGTAATAGGTGTGAAGGTAAATAAATGGCCCTCAGAACCACACCTAGGCATCTGGGTTTTATCCAAATAGAGTGTCATTATTGACCCTTAAACTAGGCCCAAACTCCTCTAAGAATACTCACTTGTCAGATGCAGGAAGGCAGGGATGAGCCCATTTCCAAAGGGCAAAATTGGACTAGTAGAAGTCTGATTTTTGGTGGCAGGGGAATGAAATGGAGGAGGAAAACAGGGGTCTAAAAGACTTGTCAGATGTCTTTGCCTCTTTTGGGACTCCAAAGATCTTGCAGAGGGAGGTAAAATGGTTTCTCCAAATGTATGGGTTTGGAACTCAAACCACCAATGGAGTGCCAGTTTAAGCCAGAAGAACAGTTATCCGCACTAGGTCCATGTAAACTCCAGAATAAAACAAAACACCCAGAAAATCCTTGGGTTGTTATTTTCAGTTAGCAGCTTCGGACAAACGCTGGGCATCAGGCGTGAGGGGATGAGGAGTGAATTCTTAGAAACAGGGCAGAGGTCTATCCTGGATGGGAAGAGGAATGAGAAGCAGTGGGGCTGTGGGATTTGAATAATGATTATCACAGTGGATGTGATGAAGGTTTACCTACAAATCTGTTCATAAACCACATCCTAGCTTTAATGTAGCAGAAGTCCTTGCTGTTTTTTTTTTGTTTTTTTTTCAATGAGCCCCTTAGGGAATCTCTTTATGCTATAAATCACAGCCCGACAACAGGAAGGTGGAGGCAGCACCTTGGGAAGAATCAGAATGGCCTCCTGTCCCCGCTCTGACCCTTACATGGGGTATGTAATCTTGGACAAGACCATTAACCTCTCTGTGTCTCAAATCGTTCATTTCCAAAACTGGGACAACAAGCCTTATGCTGCCTGCAGTATCATTGAGCTCATGTGAAATAATGCAGTTGAAAGAACTTTGAAAAAATGTGCAATCTAGTCCACAAATGAACAGAATGTTTATCTGTAAAATGCAGATAACTCTGACCTGAGCCCCCACAGGTTTGATAACGGCAGATTTAACAGTACTTCTTATCAAGCTTGTATTGTATTTCCAAACGAAAGGTGTTTCTACAGTTGCGGGAGTTGCTTTCCTGCCATTTCTTGTTTTTCATTTTTCTTAATGCTTTGGACATTTATTCGTGCTCTTCTGGGCAACATTTGCCCCTTGCAATGGCTGCCAATCATGGAATGAAATTCATTAAATGAGAATCATCTTAGTATTTTGACTGTCATCTTACTATAACCCAGGACTCATGCTTGGGAGCCCCAGGTCTACTTGAAATTCAGAAGTGACCTTTGGTTATCTGCTCCCTGGCTTCTTTGTGTAGGAGCCCTTAAAAATTGGAGCAGGCAACATGCCTTTTAACTTGTGTCATAATCACTGCTGTTCATTAACCTGTGGCTACCCTGCAACCCTATAACACTGTACTGGGTGTCCTGGCCTACAAAGTGACCACAATTAACTGTTGATATTTGTAAGATACATTTACTGGAAACAAATGATCTTATATTACATTGTAAATCATTAAGTTGCAATCTCTTAAGGGTTAAGAGCAAGGGTTCAGAGCTACTGGCATGGAAGCTCTCAGGAAGCATTTGTTGTGATAATAAAATACGTCATATTTGCTCAGCACTTCATAATTTACAAAGAATTTTCATATATACTATCAAACACAACATTTGGCTAAGTTTCTCACAGAATTTTACCTGTTAAAGACATCAGCTTTACCTGCTGACATACATTTAAATGTAAGCTGTTGTAATTCATGTATTTTAACAAAATCTATTGAAATCATGGTTCTTAATTCTGGCCATATATGAGAAGCACCTAGAGACATTATTAAAAATACCAGTGGCTGTGTTTCTAACTCAGAACAACTAAATCAAAACAATGTTTTGTTTTTAAGCTGCCCGATGATTGCAATGTGTAGCCACACGTGAGGATCACTGCTATCCAAGAAAGACTGCAGTCTAAGTGGCAGAAAACTAAGGGGCCGTCTCTATGTGTGCCATGGGTACAAAAAGAAAGGGGATTCTAAGTCCAAAACTACTAATTCAGAAGCAGTTCTTCTGACTTTTAGTTACAGTCCTGGTTAAAGAAAAAAATCAGCCTTGGCCGGACGCAGTGGCTCACACCTATAATCCTAGCACTTTGGGAGGCTGAGGCTGGTGGATCACCTGAGGTCAGGAGTTTGAGATCAACCTGGCCAACATGGTGAAACCCTGTCTCTACTAAAAATACAAAAATGAGCCAGGCATGGTGGTGGGCATCTGTAATCCCAGCGACTCAGGTGGCTGAGGCAGGAGAATCGCTTGAACCCGGGAGGCAGAGGTTGCAGTGAGATCATGTCACTGCACTCCCACCTGGGTGACAGAGCAAGACACTGTCTCAAAAACAAAACAAAACAAAACAAAAAAAAAACCTTGAAGCAAGTAATATGTTAATAGTTATATCCATCCCACCATCGAATTCTGCCATTTTCTACATCCTCAATTCACCTCTTCTATTCATTAAGGAGCAAGGATCCAGGCTGTTACAAGGGAAAGGAAACACTCATAGGAGACAGGCTGATTGAGTAGGGTAAAGCTGGGTTTGATTTTATCTGTTGCACTATCAGTTTAGGAAGACAGATGCTTACAAGAGGAAGCCCATAATGCCTACCTGAGGAAGTTCGTTGCAAAAGGATACTGTGACTATAGTCCTAGGTCTGCAGTGATTAACTATAGCATTCAGAAGTGGTCAAACTTGGACAATTGTCTTCTTTCTTCAAACCCACATGAGATGACCTCTGATTCACAGTGGACCTGCTAAGCTGGCTGCATTCTGGGGGCTGATGGTTAGGGCTTTCTGATATCCAGAAAACCTATTAATAATCAGGAGCTCGTTTGGTAAATATTATGAGAAGTCATTTGTCTCAGAACCGCTTGCATTATTACAGTCATGGTCAAGTCAAGAACAAGAGTGTCTGATCTCAGATCTGCATAAAGATCACATTATGTAACCAATTACCAAGCCAGCAGTGTATTTCTGATCTCACAGAGGCAAGCCTCTCATCAGGACATTCCAGCAGTTCCATGTTTCATAGAGACTGTGTTTGCTGTTAATATTAGTAGTATCTGTGGGTGAAGATAGGCTAGGTCATAAGTCCTATACACAACATTTCCCTTACGGATTTTTAAAATTCACAAAAGGTATTAACATATATTTAACATGACAGGACCTTATATTGCCTATTTTTAAAGTTCCTAAAATGTAAATTAAATACCACTGACAATTATTGATCAATTGTGTAGTGTGCTTATGCTAGCCATCTGGGTTTCCTTACTTCTGACCATCTGAGTATCCGTTTTCAGCCAGACATTTCGATTCATATGTTGCTACCAACTCACCACAGCTGGTAAAATGTCATTGAAAAGTGTCATATGTTAAAGAAAGCATGCAAATGTCTTCAGGTTATGGGGCTGTGAAAATTCATGAATTTTTCACAGATAGTGATACTATGAAAAATAACTGAAAGTTAATGCTATGTGAGGAATCAGTTTTGATCTGAGTCTATAGTTTGGTGAATTTTTGTTGGAGCTGGATTGTTTTCCTAAATTAGAGGGTACATAGAATAAATAGGTTTATCCCTAGTTGCTGTAATAACAGTAATTTCTATTTCTGGTTTTTTTTTTTTTTTTTTTTTTTTTTTTACAGGGTCTTGCTCTACCGGAGTGCAATGGCGCGATCTCGGCTCACTGCGACTCCTGCCTCCTGGGTTCAAGCAATTCTCTGCCTCAGCCTCACGAGTAGCTGGAATTACAGGCGCCAGCCACAATGCCCAGCTAATTTTTGTATTTTTAGTAGAGACGGGGTTTCACCATCTTGGTCAGGCTGGTCTTGAACTCCTGACCTTGTGATCCACCCGCCTCAGCCTCCCAAAGTGCTGGGATTACAGGTGTGAGCCACTGCGTCCAGCCCTTCTGTAGTCTTAATATGACTAGAACTCTAGATGCTATGGTTCTTGGTTAACACTGTGTAGGGCCCTATTAGAACTCTTTGTTAACGCTATGTAGGCCTCATGTGTGCAAAGCACAACGCCTGGTCTTATATGGATAGCAAGTATTACATCAACACCAGTAATTATAATTGTCATCATGATAACTTTTATTATGATTGTTATTATTACTAGTTCAGTCTGTTTCCCATATAAAAACAAAGGACTGTTTCTAGAGCTAAAATTCTAAGATTTGAAGCAATGAAATGAAGCCAAGTTCCCTTAATGACATTACTCAATTTATCAATTCATAGCTCTATTATTGGTACAAAAACCCCAACGTAGATGTCTCTGAAATACACTAAGATAACATTTTAGTATCTGTTTCTGGAGTTACTCAAGCGAACAGAGAGGGAGCAATGGTGGGACCATACTGGGCATATCAGATGGTATCTGCAGTGAAGTTTCACCTAGGGATTGCACAGGGTGGGGAGAATGGAGGAATTAGTCAGGCCTATAATGCAGCTGTGAGGCCCTCTGGATCCAGGTGGGTGGAGAGACACTGAATCAAAGCAAAGACAGACTGCACAGCAAAAGCCAGCTGTCGATTCCTAGTTGAGAGTGTGGGTGAAGATTAACAACAAGATCAGTTGAGGCTGGACGAGGGTGAACACATCAGGCCTTGGAAGGGCATTTGGGAACATTTCCTGGGAACACTGTAGGCTGAAAGAGATTACTGTCTATGGGGTGCTGGAGGTTAAACTTATGGGCAGGGGTCAGAGGGCTAAGGATTCCAAAATGGACAGAAGAAATGTTCGTGAAATACACCAGGAAGCAGAAAGAAGAGAAAAAGAGAATGAACCAGATGGCGCTGAAGGTGAGATGTGGGAGGGCCCTAGAAGTGGTGGCCCCAAGAGCTGTCTGGGCTCAAAGTCTCCATGAGGCTGAGCAGATTATTGTACCCAGACCAGACTTCCCTTGAGCTAGTATGAAAACAGCATCGGCTCCAAGGTGCAGCATCTTCATCTCCAGGCACCTCTGAATTTCCTTACTTTATACAATTCTATCTACTACCAAGCAGCTCACACAGAGGAATCCAGAATAGCACACTGCAATGAATGTGTCCCATCTACTCAAGTCTGTGATGCCTCCCCTAGAAAGAGAATTCAATTGTAATGAGTTCTGAGGGTAACGGTGGGTGGTACAAAAAACCAAGGCCTTAGAGTATGGCTGACTGGATTTAAATCCTGCATTCACCCATCTTCATTTTTGTTACCTTAATTCCTTTATTTAACTTCTCTGAAAATCAGTTTTATTCTCTGTAAAGTAAGAATAATAAGATGACCTGCAAAATTGCTGTTACAATTAGAAATAATGCATTGAAAGGGACTCACACGGTGCCCAGGACATAGGCTTTTTTTTTTTTTTTCTTTTTTAAAAAGTAATGGTAGCTTTTATACTTAGCAATAAATAAAAAAATAATATTTTCACATGTACATAAGCCTTTTTTTTGAGACAGGGTGTCACTCTGTCACCCAGGCTGGAGTGCAGTGTTGCGATCATGGCTCATCTCAACCTTCAACTCCCGGGCTCAGGTGATCCTCTCACTTCAACCTCCCAAATAGCTGGGACTACAGGTGCACACCATCATGCCTGGTTTATTTTTGTATTTTTTGTAGAGACGGGCTTCACCATGTTGCCCAGGCATGTTGGTTTCAAACTCCTGGGCTCAAGTGATTCACCTGTCTTAGTTGCCCAAAGTGGTGATATTACAAGCATGAGCCGCCACACCCTACCTCATATAAGCCTTATAATTTAACTTTTTACCTGCCTACAAATTGATCGTATCCTGAAAACACCTGTGATTTCTGGGCGCTCATGAACATTGCCTGAAGACCATATATTCCACTTCTGGTTTTCTGTTGGACAGAAGCACTACAGGCTCTTGTTTTCGTTATTTTGATTATTTCCTTATTTTGACTTCTTTTTTCTTTTTTTTGAGACAGAGTCTTGCTCTGCCACCCAGGCTGGAGTGTAGTGGCATGATCTTGGCTCACTGAAACCTCCGCCTCCTGGGTTCAAGCGTTTCTCCTGCCTCAGCCTCCTGAGTAGCTGGGACTACAGGTGCATGCCACCACGCCTGGCTAATTTTTTTTTTTTTCTGTATTTTTAGTAGAGACGGGGTTTCACTGTGTTAGCCAGGATGGTCTCGATCTCCTGACCTTGTGATCCACCCACCTCGGCCTCCCAAAGTGCTGGGATTAAAGGTGTGAGCCACCTGCACTTGGCCTTTATGCTTTTTTTATAGATATAAAAATGTGCTTATATTTTCCATGGTTTAGATTCAGGAGTACAGGCTTGTTATCTGGGTATTTTGGGGGTATACTGATCCCATCATCCAGATAGTGAACATAGTACCCAATAGGTAGTATTTCAACCCCTGCTCCCTTCCTCTCCTCCCCCAACCAGTAGTCCCCAGTTTCTATTGTTGCCATGTTTATGTCCATGTGTTCCCAATATTTAGCTCCTAGTTAAGAGTGAGAACATAAGTGAGAACATGTGGTATTTGGTTTCCTGTACCTGTGTTAATTTCCTTAGGTAACACCCTCCAGCTTCATCCGTGTTGCTGCAAAAGACATGTATTCCATGGTGTACATGCACCACATTTTCTTCATCCAATCCACTGTTGATGGGCACCTAGGCTGATTCCTTGTCTTTGCTATTGTGAGTAGTGCCGTGGTGAACTTACAGGTGTGTATGTCTTTGTGGTAGAATGATTTGTTTTCCTTTGGATATATACCCAGTAATGGGATTGCTGGGTCAAATGGTAGCTCTGTTTTAAGTTCTTTGAGAAACCTCCAAACTGCTTTCCACAGTGGCTGAACACATTTACATCCTCACCAACAGTATATAAACATTCCTTCTTCTCTGCAGCCTTGCCAGCATCTATTGTTTTTTGACTTTTTAAAAATTATATTTTAAGTTCTGGGATACATGTGCAGAATGTGCAGGTTTGTTACCTAGGTATACATGTGCAACCACATGTGCCATGATGGTTGGCTGCACCCATCAACCTGTCATCCAGGTTTTAAGCTCTGCATGCATTAGATATTTGTCCTAATGCTTTCCCTCCCCTTGCCCCCCACCCCCTGACAGGTGTGTGATGTTCCCCTCCCTGTGTCCATGTGTTCTCATTGCTCAACCCCCAGTTATAAGTGAGAACATGCAGTGTTTGCTTTTCTGTTCTTGTGTTAGTTTGCTGAGAATGATGGTTTCCACCTTCATCCATGTCCCTGTAAAGGATATGAATTCATTCTTTTTAATGGCTGCATGGTATTCCATGGTGTATATGTACAATGTTTTCTTTATCCAGTCTATCATTGATGGACATTTGGGTTGGTTCCAAGTCTCTGCTATTGTGAATAGTGCTGCAATAAACATGAGTGTTCATGTGTCTTTATAGTAGAATGATTGATAATCCTCTGGGTGTATACCCAGTAATGGGATTGCTAGGTCAAATGCTAGCTCTGTTTTAAGTTATTTGCGAAATCTCCAAACTGCTTTCCACAGTGGCTGAACTAATTTACATTCCCACCAACAGTTTATAAATGTTCGTTCTGCTCTGCAGCCTTGCCAGCATCTATTGGTTTTTAACTTTTTAATAATAGGCATTCTGACTGGTATGAGATGATATCTCATTGTGATTTTGATTGCATTTCTCTGAAGATTAGTGATGTTGTCCTTCCACAGGTTTTAGAAACCAGAAGAAACCTTATGTTTGAAGTCTCCATATAGTTTTTCTTTCTTTCCTCTCCCCCTTATGAAATGATTCATAATTTATAATGGAGCCAAACTCCCTTAGGGGCCCAAGAAGCTGTTATGCTTTCATATCCTGACACCTCCTCCTCTAACCCCCCATTAAACTTTCCCTGGAATCCACTCCAGAACAGGATGTATACATCAATGAACATGTTGGGGTTAAAATTATTTTATACGCATGCTCCCAAACTCTCCTTTCCTGAGGCTCACTAGAATGGGTTCTGGCTTTGTGAGCTCTTAATTTCTTCCCCTCCTCAGTTTCAAAGGGGGATTCTACCATTGCCAAAGAAATTCTTTACAATTTTATGGTGTAGAATTATAATAAAAATTGGTGTGGTAAAAGGATAAAATGTTCTCATGCTAGGGCTGGCAGTGAAAGATTAGGAAATGGAGATTATTGAAAATTGAGCAGTATGACATATGTGGAGAAGCAGATGAGAGGAAGGGGGTGTTGTGAAGAAATCCTTAAAATTTCTTGCAACTCATATGTATTCCAGAAGTGCAAGCAAAGACCTTCCATTATTTTGAAATTAATTTTTGACTACTGGACTTCATTCTTTCTTTTTTTTTTTTTTTGAGATAGAGTTTCACTCTTGTTGTGCAGGCTGGAGTGCAATGGCGCGATCTTGGCTCACCGCAACCTCCGCCTCCTGGGTTCAAGTGATTTCTCCTGCCTCAGCCTCCCAAGTAGTTGGGATTACAGGCATGTGCCATCACACCCAGCTAATTTTGTTTTTTTAGTAGAGATGGGGTTTCTCCATGTTGGTCAGGCTGGTCTTGAACTCCCAACTTCAGGTGATCCACCTGCCTCAGTCTCCCAAAGTGCTGAGATTACAGGTGTGAGCCACCATGCCCAGCCTGCTGGACTTTATTCTTGTGGCATATATCGTTTTGAGACTGAGCCATATGGGTCATAATTTTTCAAATTACTTTTAGTAAGGTTACATAAATTTACATTGGAATAAATAAATAGCCGCTTGGAGAGATGGCTAGATGATAAAATTGCCTACAGAGAAAGGTGTGGATTAGAAAAAAAGCTTAGGTCCATAGTTCTCCAATCTTAGAATATGTAAGACTTATCTGGGGAGCATTTTAAAATGCAGACTCTTGGACTATATTCCAAGGAGCTTTGATGCTGGGTTTTTGTTGTTGTTGTTGTTTGTTTGTTTCTTGGTGGGGGGTCTAAGAATCTGCATGTTTCATTATCCCCCATATGATTCTCATGAAAGGAATTTATGAACCCCACTCAGGCTCAGGCCAATAAAAATTCGTCATCTCCAAACAGTTATGTGTGCCAGAGGACTCCTGAAGTTCAACTATGGAAACATGAGCTTAAGAGTGTTCCCAGCCAGGCACAGTGACTCAGCCTGTAATCCCAGCACTTTGGGAGGCTGAGGCAGGTGGATCACAAGGTCAGGAGATCAAGACCATCCTGGTTAACATGGTGAAACCCCATCTCTACTAAAATTACAAAAAATTATCCGGGTGCCTGTAGTCCCAGCTACTCTACTCGGGAGGCTGAGGCAGGAGAATGGCATGAACCTGGGAGGTGGAGGTTGCAGTGAGCCAAGATCGCGCCACTGCACTTCAGCCTGGGTGAGAGAAGGAGACTCCATCTCAAAAAAAAAAAAAAAAAAAAGAGTGTTCCTTTGGTCCACCTTTGGACTTTCTGTATTACATCCTTCTTAGTCACATTTGCAGGGACATCTCACCTTCGCAGTGATAATTATCCCCCTCTCTAGCCCTTGAAATCCATAGACTAACTGAAAACAGTAATTTCTTTCCTCCCGATTCATAGAATAAGCATGTACCCTAAACCCTCTCCAACACTAACACAAGCCATTAAATCACATTTGCCAAAGTCATTTCACCAATGCAAATGTCTACAAAATCTTAACAGAAAGATAATGGAACAGAAGAATTGGCCGTAAATTGTAAAGATTAATTTGCCTGAGTGCATGACAGAATACTGAAATGAAAACACAAAATGTTTTGCTTACAGAAGTTTTTGAAAGAGGATGCCCTTGTCTAAGTAGAAAGGTTTGATTAACCAGGTTGTTCATTTAAAAACCACACAGTGAAAATACTTATATGCATCTCATGATAAGGGCTTGCCCAGAGCTCTTAAAGCCTGAATTGAAAGATATTAGTACCACCCATGCACTGTGCCTAAAAACAAAATACCAAATATTCTAAGGTCAACATTGCTCTGTTTAGCCTGTTGCCACGCATCATGCAGGTGGCATTGAAAAATGCAGTCACTGAAGTGGAACTTGTAAAGTGAAACAGACCATCATCAAATAAAAGGCTTTTATGGAAACTCTGGAGGATCAACTTAATAATAAGCCAGGCTTCCAGGGAGGATACTCCTGTGACTCTTTGGTAAATTCACACAGTAACTGTCCAGGAGACTGCTGAATTGATTGGTCAACCCTAAAGACCCCGGAGGAAGGCCTGGGAGTCAATGTACCTCTGGTTGGATACTGTCCATTCAGCTTATTTCATCCACACTTTCAGACCTGCTTCTGAAAAATAATGGTCATGTCCTGCCGAATCTGGAGATATGATACCTCGTTGTCATCTTAAACAAATTTCAACCCTATAATAACATATTTCGCTTGTCTCAGTCATAGCTCTGCTGGGGATTAATAAAGTGAAGTGGCAGGGAGCAGTAGGAAAGGCAAGCAGCAATAAGGTAAAATCAGTTAGGTTTTGTGTCTTTGAACGAATTTCTTTTAGGAGACCCATTGAAATAGACTCCTATGTGTCAGAAGAAATCTTATCTCTTATAAGAAGATCAAAGTTACTGATGGAGTAAAGAGGTCTAAGCCGTAAAACACAAAAATCTAACACTAAATGCAGTAAAATGACTTTGAAATGTTTTCTTATCACTTGCTGACTGTAAAAGTAAAACATCCGCAGTGTAGAAAATAAAAGTGTAATAAATTTAGAAAACAATGCTATAGTGATTACCACATTAACTTCCAAGGTCTGAAATACTGTGGTAATCTTATTTTTAAAAACCTTTAAAAAGCCAAATAGACTTTGCTTATCAATTCAGAACTATTGGTTATTTCTCAGTAGCTTTTTTTATAGACTTCGTGAAACTATTCACAAAAGCTTAAGATGCAGGCAAACACATAACACTTTACAGACTGATAAATCTAAATCTCTTTATTTCCGGGAAGCAGTGGTTTACTTTTTGTTACATCCCGGTTTTGTAAACAGACCCTGGCATCACAAATACTCCAAAAAGACGCAGCATGTTTTCTTGTGCTGGATATGCCACCGTCAGCATCAGAACTCACATGGGAAAATAGCGAAGAATGAGTCACATGCCTCCCTAGAGCTGGCCACCTTTCCTAAGACAGTTGAACATTTACGTATGCCAGGTTTGAAGCATATGATTCTAAAGAGTGACACAGATTGTTTCTGTTTCAACTGAAAATGTTTTACCAATTAAAAACAGGATAAGGCACACCACCTAAACTTGCAGTCCTTAAATAATCTTCTCCAAGATTGATGAATAGGACAAAATCTTTATTAAAAAAGAGCCTCATTAATTTTGATTCATACCTAAAACTATGCACTTAAATCCTAACCTACAATTTAGCAGTCCAAAAATATCAACCAGTTCCTATTAAAAGGAATATAAAATTTGTCTGCTTGATATGTTTTCCTTCTATTAAAAATTGGTACTTGGTCTTCTGAAGAGGACAAAATCTGAAGAAATTCAGAGGAAGAAAGACATTGAAAAAGTTCAGTGGTGAGGAATTTTATGTTTGTTTCTTTGGCATAAGAAGTAAACATTTTCTCTGAAAGGTAGTTAATCTCAACATGATAAAGAGTATCTACAAAAACCTGACAGTAAGCCTTATACTTACTGGTAAGAAACTAAGAGCTTTCCCACTAAGATCAGAAACAAGGCAAGGATGTCACCTCTCATCACTGATTTTCAACATTTTCCTGGAAGTCCTAGCTACTGCATTAAGACAAGAAAAGGATATAAAATTTAAACTGTTTGGGAAGGAGAAAATAAAACTGTCTTTGCGAATAACATGATACTCAACTTTGGAAAACTCAAAAGAATTGACAAAAAAAAAAAATCTCCTAGAACTAATAAGAGATTTTAGCAAGGTTTCAGACACAAAGTTTTTTTATACAAAAGTCATCAGTCATCACTTTCCTATATACCAGCAATAAATAAGTGGAGTTAACATATTACCATTTACATTGGCACCCTCAAATGAAATTATTAGGTATAAATCTGACAAAATATGTACAAAATCTACATGAGGAAAACTACAAAACTCTGATAAAAGAAATCAAATAACTAAATAAAAGGAGAGAGATTCTTTTCTTTGAGACAGAGTTTCGCTTCTGTTGCCCAGGCTGGAGTGCAATGGCATGATCTCGGCTCAACCTCTGCCTTCCGGGTTCAAGTGATTCTCCTGCCTCAACCTCCCAAGTAGCTGGGATTACAGGTGCCCACCACCACGCCCAGCTAATTTTTTCTATTTTTAGTAGAGATGGGGCTTCACCATGTTGGCCAGGCTGGTCTTGAACTCCTGACTTCAGGTGATCCGCCCGCCTCAGTCTCCCAAAATGCTGGGATTACAGGCATAAGCCACTGCGCCCAGCAAGGAGAGAGATTCTGTATTCATGGAAAGGGAGACTCAGTGTTGTCAAGGTGTTACTTCTTCACAAATTGATCTGTAGATTCAATGAAATTCAAATCAAAATCCTAGCAAGTTACTTTGTAAATATTGACAAATTGATTCTAATGTTTATATGGAGAGGCAAAAGACCCAGAATCGCCAATATAATATTGAAGGAGAAGAACAAATTTGGGGTACTGAAATTACCTGACTTCAGGACTTACTGTAAAAGTATAGTAATTGAGACAGTGTGGTATTTCTGAAAGAATAGATACATCAATCAATATGAGGGAATAGAGGGCCAGAAATAGACCGACATATATCTAGTCAACTAATCCTTGACAAAGAAACAAAGGCAATACAGTGGAGAAAAGACAGTCTTTTCAACAAATGGTGCTGAAACAATGAAACATCCATGTGCAAAGAAAAGCATCCAGACAAAGACCTTACACCTTTCACAAAAATTTATTCAAAATGAATCAGAGACCTAAATATAAAATGCAAAACTATAAAACTCCTAAAAGATAACTTAGGAGAAAATCTAGATGACCTTGGGTTTGGTAATGATGTTTTCGATACAATGCTAAAGGCATAATTCATGAAAAATAATAAGCTGGAATTTATCAAAATTAAAAACTTCTGCTCTGCAACAGACATTGTCAGAGAATAAAAAGATAAGCCATCAACTGGGAGAAAATATTTGCAAAAAACATGGCTGATGAAGGACTATTATCCAGAATACAAAAAGAACTCCTAAAACTCAACAAGAAGAAGACAATCTGGATTAAGATGGTGGAGAGGGGCAGGACTAGCTTGCAGCTCCTGCTCGGATGGATGGAGCAGTGTGTGGAGACTCACATCATGGACTTTTGCTCCAAGAACTACCACAGGTACATACCAGGAAAGCAGAGATAATCCACAGACCCTTTGAAGGAACTAGATCACTGCTGCAGGCTCCCTGAGATGCTGAAAAACTGTGCTGGTATCCATGACTGCAAGGCCTGAAGACAGATAACAAGACTCTTTGCAGATACTCCCCAGTACCAGCCTGGAGCCCAGTAGCTCCACTAGGTGGCTGGACCCAGAAGAGCAAAAACAATCACTACAGTTTGGCTCTCAGGAAGCTCCATTCCTAGGGTAAGGGGGAGAATACCACATCAATGGAGCATCCCACAGGACAAAAGAATTCTGAACAGCAGCCCTTGAGTCTCAGATCTTCCCTTGGATATAGTCTACTCAAATGAGAAGAAACCAGAAAAACAGTTCTGATAGTATGATAAAACAAGACTCCAAGATCATACCAGCTCACCAGCAATGGATTCAAAATAAGACAAAATCTCTGAACTGCAAAATAGAATTCAAAAGGTCAATTATTAAGCTAATCAAGGAAGCACCAGAGGAAGGTGAAGACCAACTTAAAGATATAGGATATGAAAGGAAAAGGAAAATTATTCAGTGAAATAGATTGCACAAATAAAAAACAATCACAACTTCTAGAAATCAAGGACCCAATTAGAGAAATGCAAAATACACTAGAAAGTCTCAACAATAGAATCAAATAAGCAGAAGAAAGAACTTTAGAGCTCAAAGACAAGGCTTTTGAATTAACCCAATCTGTCAAAGACAGAAAAAAAAAAGTTAAAAAAAAAGAAACTCCAAGAAGTTTGGGACTATGTTAAATGTCCAAACCTAAGAATAATTGGGTTCCTGAGAAAGAAGAGAAGTCTAAAAGTTTAGAAAACATATTTGAGGGATTAGTAAAGTAAAACTTCCTCAGCCTTGCTGGATATTTAGATATCCAAATACAAGAGGCTTAGAGATCACCTGGGAAATTCATCGCAAAAAGATCATTGCCTAGGCACGTAGTCATCAGCTTATCTAAAGTCAAGACAAATGAAAGAATCTTAAGAGCTGTGAGGCAAAAGCATCAGGTAACCTACAAAGGAAAACCTATCAGATTAACAGCAGATTTCTCAGCAGAAACCCTACAAGCTAGAAGGAATTGGGGTCCTATTTTTAGCCTCCTTAAACAAAGCAATTATCAGCCAAGAATTTTGTATCTAGTGAAACCGAGCTTCATAAATGAAGGAAAGATACAGTCATTTACAGACAAACAAATGCTGAGAGAATTCTCCAGTACCAAGCCAGCACTACGAGAACTGCTAAAAGGAGCTCTAAATCTTGAAACAAATCCTCAAAATAAACCAAAATAGAACCTCCTTAAAGCATAAATCTCACAGGTACTATATAACAATAACACAATGAACAAAAAAAGAAAAACAAAAAACCAGGCAGGGCGCAGTGGCTCACCCCTGTAATCCCAGCACTTTGGGAGGCCGAGGAGGGCAGATCACGAGGTCAGGAGATCGAGACCATCCTGGCTAGCACGGTGAAACCTCATCTCTACTAACAATACAAAAAAGTAGCCAGGCATGGTGGCGGGTGCCTGTAGTCCCAGCTACTTGGGAGGCTGAGGCAGGAGAATGGTGTGAACCTGGGAGGTGGAGCTTGCAGTGAGCCAAGATTATGCCACTGCACTCCAGCCTGGGGGATGGAGTGATACTCCATCTCAAAAAAGAACAGAGCTTCAGGCAACAAATAGCATAATCAATATGATAATACCTCACATCTGAATACTAACACTGAAAATAAATGGCCTAAAGCTCCACTTAAAAGATACAGAATGGCAGAATAAATAGGACTTAACCAACCAACTATCTGCTGCCTTCAAGAGACTCACCTAACAAATAAGGATTCACATAAACTTAAGGTAAGGGGGTGGAAAAAGACATTCCATGCAAATGGACACCAAAAGCGAGCAGGAGGAGCTGTTCTTATATCAGACAAAGCAAACTTTAAAGTAACAGCAGTTAAAAAAGATAAAGGGGAACATTATATAGTAATAAATGGACTAGTCCAACAGGAAAATATCAGAATTCTAAATATATATTCACCTAACACTGGAGTTCCCCAATTTTTTTTTTCAGATGGAGTCTTGCTCTATCACCCAGGCTGGGGTGCAATGGCACGATCTCAGCTCACTGCAACATCTGCCTCCTGGGTTCAAATGATTCTCCTGCCTCAGCCTCCCATGTAGCTGGGATTACAGGCATCTGCCACCATGCCTGGCTAATTTTTGAATTTTTAGTAGAGACGGGGTTTCACCATGTTGGTCAGTCTGGTCTCGAACTCTTGATCTCAGGTGATCCACCTGCCTTGGCCTCCCAAAGTGCTGGGATTACAGGCATGAGCCACCATGCCTGGTCTGGAGCTCCCAAATTTATAAACAATTATTATTAGACCTAAGAAATGAAATAGATGGCAATACAATAATAGTGGAGGACTTTAATACTCCACTGATACCACTACACAGGTCATTAACACAGAAAGTCAACAAAGAAACAATGGACTTAAACTATACCCTAGAACAAATAGACTTAACACATATTTACAGAGCATTCTACCCAACACCTGCAGAATGTACATTCTATTCATCAGCAGATGGAACATTCGTCAAGATAGACCATATGTTAGGCCACAAAACAAGTCTCAGTAAATTTGAGAAAATTGAAATTATATCAAGTACTCTCTCAGACTGCAGTGGAAGAAAATTGCAAATCAACTCCAAAAGGAACCCTCAAAACCATGCAAATACAAGGAAATTAAATAACCTGCTTCAGAATGATCGTTGGGTCAACAATGAGATTAAGATGGAAATTTAAAAATTCCTTGAACTGAATGATAATAGTGATCACAACCTATCAAAACCTCTGTGATACAGCAAAAGTGGTCCTAAGAGGAAAGTTTATAGCATTAAATGCCTATATCAAAAGTCTGAAAGAGCACAAATAAGGTCACACCTCACAGAACTGGATAAACATGAATAATCTAAACCTAAACCCAGCAGAAGAAAATAAATAATGAAGATCAGAGCAGAACTAAATGAAATTGAAAAAAAAAAGAAATACAAAAGATAAATGAAACAAAAAGCTAGTTCTTTGAAAAGATAAATAAAATTGACAGGCCATTAACTAGATTAACCAAGAAAAGAAGAGAGAATATCCAAATAAGCTCAATTAGAAATGAAACAGGAGATGTTACAACCGATACCACAGAAATACAAAAGATCATTCAAGGCTACTATGAACACCTTTATGTGCATAAAACAGAAAACCTAGAGGAGATGGATACATTCCTGGAAATACACAAATCTCCTAGATTAAATCAGAAAGAGATTGAATCTATGAACAGACAAATAACAAGCAGCAAGATTGAAATGGTAACAAAAAAACTGCCAACAAAAAAGTCCAGGATTCACAGCAAAATTATATTAGACAGTCAAAAAAGAATTGGTACAAATCCTATTGACTATTCCAAAAGCTAGAGAAAGAGGGAATTCTCCCTCAATCCTTCTATTAAGCCAGTATCACTTTAATACCAAAACCAGGAAGGACATAACAAAAAAAAGAAAACCACAGACCAATAACCTGGATGAACAAAGATGCAAAAACCCTCAATAAAATAATAGCAAACTGAATCCAACAGCATATCAAAAAAATAATCCACCAAGATCAAGTGGGTTTTATATTAGGGATGCAGGGATGGTTTAACATACATAAGTTAATAAATGTAATACACCACATAAACAGAATTAAAAACAAAAGTCACATGATCATGTCAATAGACACAGAAAAAGCATTTGACAAAATCTAGCATCCCTTTATGATTAAAATCATCAGCAAAATCGGCATAGAAGGGACATACCTTAAGGTAATAAAAGTAATCTGTGACAAACCCACAACTAACATCATACTGAATGGGTAAAAGTTGAAAGCATTTCCCTTGAGAACAAGACAAGATGCCCACTTGCACCACTTCTGTTCAACTTAGTACTGGAAGTCCTACCCAGAGCAATAAGACAAGAGAAAGAAAAAAAGGGAATCCAAATCAGTAAAGAGGAAGTCAAATTGTTGCTGTTTGCTGATGATGTGATCATATACCTAGAAAACTCTAAAGATTCCTCCAAAAAGCTCCTAGAACTGATAAATGAATTCAGCAAAAGTTTAGGATACAAAATTAGTGTACACAAACCAGTAGCTCTTCTATACATCAACAGCGATCAAGCTGAGAATCAAGTTAAGAACACAACCCCTTTCACAATAGCTGCAAAAAAATTAAATACTTAGGAATATACCTAACCAAGGAGTCGAAAGACCTCTACAAGGAAAACTGCAAAACACTGCTGCAAGAAATCATAGATGACACAAACAAACGAAAACACATCCCGTGCTCATGGATGAGTAGAATCAATATTGTGAAAATGACCACAGAACCAAAAACAATCTTCAAATTAAATGCAACTCCCATCAAAATACCACCAACATTTTTCACAGAACTGGAAAAAAAATTCTAAAATTCATATGGAACAAACAAACAAAAAAAAAGCCTGCATAGCTAAATCAAGACTAAGCAGAAAGAACAAATCTAGAGACATCATATTACCCAACTTCAAATTATACTATAAGGCCATAGTCAACCAAACAGCATGGCATTGGTATAAAAATAGGCACACAGACAAATCAAACAGAATAGAGAACCCAGAAATAAAGCCAAATACTTACAGCCAACTGATCTTTGAAAAAGCAAACAAAAACATAAAGTGGGGAAAGGACACCCTATTCAACAAATGGTGCTGGGATAATTGGCAAGCCACATGTAGGAGAATAAATCTGGATCCTTGTCTCTCACCTTACACAAAAATCAACTCAAGATGGATCAAAGACTTAAAGACCCAAAACCATAAAGATTCTAGAAGATAACACCAGAAAAACTCTTCTAGATAATGGCTTAGGCAAAGACTTCATGATTAAGAACCCAAAAGCAAATGCAACAAAAACAAAGATAAATACATAGGACTCAAAGTAAAAAGCCTCTGCACAGCAAAAGAAATAATCAGCAGAGTTTACAGACAACCCACAGAGTGGGAGAAAATCTCACAATCTGTACATTCGACAAAGGACTAATAGCGAGAATCTACAAAGAACTCAAATCAGCAAGAAAAAACCAAACAAACCCATCAAAAAGTGGGTTAATAAAAAAGAATGAGTTCATGTCCTTTGCAGGGACATGGATGACGCTGGAAACCATCATTCTCAGCAAACTAACACAGGAACAGAAAACCAAACACCTCATGTTCTCACTCATAAGTGGGAGTCGAACAATGAGAACACATGGACACAAGGAGAGGCCTGTCGGGGGGTAGGGAGCTAGGGGAGGAATAGCATTAGGAGAAATACCTAATGTAGGTGACGGGTTGATGGGTGCAGCAAACCACCATGGCACATGTATACCTTTGTAACAAACCTGCATGTTCTGCACATGTATCTCAGAACTTAAAGTATGATAATAATAAGAAAGTGGGCTAAGGACATGAATAGACAATTCTGAAAAGAAGATATACACATGGCCAAAAAGCATATGGAAAAATGCTTAATGTCACTAATTATCAGGGAAATGTAAATCAAAACCACAATGCAATGTGACTTCACTCCTGCAAGAATGGCCATAATCAAAAAAACAACAAATGTTGATATGGATGCAGAGAAAAGGGAACCCTTTTACACTGCTGGTGGGAATGTAAACTAGTACAACTACTGTGTGAAACAGTGTGGAGATTCCTTAAAAACTAAACGTAGACCTACTGTTTGATCCAGCAATCCTACTACTAGGTATCTATTCAGAGAAAAAGAAGTCATCATATGAAAAAGATACTTGCACATGCGTGTGTATGGCAGCACAATTTGCAAATGCAAAAATATGGAACCAGCCCAAATGCCCATCAATCAATGAGTGAATAAAGAAAATTATCATATATGTGTGTGTGTGTGTGTGTGTGCATACACCATGGAATACTACTGAGACATAAAAAGGAATGAAATAATGGCATTCACAGCAACCTAGATGAAAGTAGAGACTATTATTCTAAGTGAAGTAACTCAGAAATGGAAAAACCAAACAATGTCTGTTCTCACTCATATGTGGGAGCTGAGCTATGAGGATGCAAAGGCATAGGAATGATACATTGGACTTTGAGGAAAGGGTAGAGGGTGGCGAGGGATAAAAGACTACACCTTGTGTACAGTGTTCACTGCTCAGGTGATGGGTGCACCAAAATCTCAGAAATCACCACTAAAAAATGGATTCATGTAACCAAATGCCCCCAATTCCCAAAAACCTATTGAAATAAAAAAGAATTGAAAAAAGGAAAACAATCTGATTAAGAAGTAGGCCAAATATTTCACCAAAGAAGAAATACAGATGGTAAACAAGCACATAAAAAGATGTTCAACATCATATATTATTAGGGAATTGCAAGTTAAAACAAGGAGATACCACTACACACCTATTAGAATGGCCAAAATCCAGAACACTAAAAACACTAAATGCCAGTGAGGATGTGGAGCAACAGGAACTCTCATTCAGTGCTGGTTGAAATGTAAAATGATTCAACTGCTTTGAAAGATAGTTTGGCAGTTTCTTAAAAACTAAACATATTCTTACATATCATCCAAATCCCCTGGTATTTGTCCAAAGGGGTTAACAACTTAAGTCCACAAGAAATCTGCACATAGATATTTATAGCAACTTTATTTATAATTGCCAAAATCTGGAAGCAACCAAAATGTCCTGCAGGAAGTGAATGGATAAATAAACTGAAGTACATCCAGACAATGGAGTATTATTTAGCGCTGAAAAGAAATGAGCTATCAAACCCTGGAAAGACAAGGAGGAAATTTAAATGCATATTACTAAGTGAAGGAAGCCAATCTGAAAAAACTACATACCATATACTAAACACTATATAATTTTAACCATGTAACTTTCTAGAAAGGTAAAGCTATGGAGACCGTAAAAAGATTAATTGTTGCCAGGAGTTAGGGAAGACTAGGCACAACGCAGAGGAATTTTAGGATAGCAAAACTACTCTGTGCAATACTATAATGGTGGGTACAGGGCATTATATATCTAGACTTGCAGGATGTAAAGTACTAAGAGTGGGCACTAATGTAAACTATGGACTTTGGGTGATGATGATGTGTCAGTGTAGGTTCAGCAATTGTAACAAATGTACCATTCTGGTGGGAGACGTTGACGATGGAGGAGGCTATGCATGTGTGGAGACAGGGAGTATATAGGAAACCTCTATACCTTCCATTCAATTTTGCTGTGAGCCTAAAACTACACTAAAAAATAATGCCTATTTACTTAAGGCACTTAATTGTAAAATTAAAGTCACTTGTGTCTATAAACTTTTTTAAAATGAAACACTAGGGAAAAGTTTTATGCTGAAATCTTTTGGATTGATTTAAGTTATACTAAAGGCCCTGTTCATGAATGCTGACTTAGCAAATAAAAAACAATTATTCTTCTTAAATATTTATTTTTCTTTTCACCTTAATTTCCATAGGATGGATTTATTGACTTTTTGGAGTTTATTGCTGCTGTAAATCTAATCGTGCAAGAAAAAATGGAGCAAAAATTAAAATGGTATTTTAAGCTGTATGATGTTGATGGAAATGGTTCTATTGACAAAAATGAACTACTGGACATGTTCGTGGTAAGTGAAGCAGTAAAGTATCCTTTTCAGGCCACTATACAGTTAACCCACTTTCCCTTCCTATGGAGTAGGTAACAGCTGTCTATGGGGTTGACTGTTTTTGGGATATACATTTTGAATTGCTGAAGTAATGTAAGCTTTACTTAACCTATTGATTACTGAATGGGCAACAGCAGCAAATCAGCTTTTCCTTCTTGGTGCAATCCACCCTGGCATTCACAAATTTAACAGAGCATTGCAATGAAAAAAATGAAACAAATATGAGAGTGCAAAACAACTTATCTTTTTCTCTGCCTCAGTGCAGAATGCCTAGTGAGGAATAGCTAAACTATGAGATGGTTTATATATGTTTAACAAGAGACATGGACTAAGAATGAAGGTATGTGAGGACTGATCTTTCTGGGAGCTATACTGAAGTATTTCTAATAGTTGGTTCAGGGATCTCAGATCTTTTCCATATCTAAAGTTCAATAAGTGCCTTTCTAAGCCCCTATACCACCACCCCATTGGAGTAGGAGATAGTTATTATCATGGTATGAAACAGTAAAGAGCCCAGAGTAAAAATTGGTTAAGTGGGACACTATATCTAAATGAAGATAACAGGTATAATTAATGTTATGAATCCAAGACATTGAATTTGTAACACAGACTCAAAGAGCATTAGAATTAGATGTCTTAGAAATGATCTGGTCCAAATTCTTTCCTTCATAGATGAAGGAGCTGAGTTACAAATAAAATACATAGTAGAAATATTAGCAAAAATGCCAGAAAAATAAATGAGTAGAACTACATTTATAATTAAACTTCTCAACAAATGTTCAAAGCAGATAAAAATGGAAAGCTAAATAAGCGAATGTAGAGTTAACCAACATATGGAAAGAGTTCAAGGGTAGGATAATACCAATATTGCTAATATTTTAATTTCACATAGATCATTCACACAAAAAATGTGCTAGGATTCACTTGGCAAGTGAACAATTTAGAAATTTTGCCTATACCTTATATATTGCAACACAAAATTAGATATCAAATATTCTACGGAGAATACCCAACCCCATGTAAATTTTAAAATGTTCTTTTAAATACTCAGCTTCTTCTAAAAACAATGAAAATGTAAATACAGCATACAGATCTTAGGATGCCACCAAAGCATTTCTCGAAACAAGGGTTTTTAGTCTGGGATCTAAGAATCAATGGCCTTCAGGAATCATTTTAGCCCTTAAACTTAAGGACAAATTTTGCCTGTATGTTATGCTTTTTTTGGGTGAAGATGAAGTCATCAGATTCTGTAAAGAATTAGGAACAACAAGGATAAATGTGATTTTGTCTATAACCTATGGGGAAATGTGCCGTAGATTTTTATTAGTTAAAATGTATAACTTCAGTTAGTGAGCCAAGGGAAGAGAAGTAGTAAGTGGCAAATTGAATTATCCCTCAAAGTGCTTAGAAAGGAAAAAAAAGAACACAGGAAAATTGAAATAATAAAAGCACAGAACAGAAATTTAATAATTAGATACCATTTGTCTCTAAATTAATCAGTACTAAAAACAATAATAGCAAATTCTGGTAAGAGCATGGTAAGGAAGGCGCCTTACACACTGTGGAGAGAGTGTAAGTGGATAAAACGTTCCGGGAAATGTGGTAACCTGTGTCGAGAGGCTAAAAGCTGATCTTCATTTTAGAGTTAGCATTACTTATTTTGAGTCAGGAAAAACAATTATTAGAGATGAAAGTCCTATGATTTACATCATAGAATCTCTTAAGATAGCAAATATTCTAAAAAACTAAAAGAGGAAAATGTTTAAATAAATTAATGCAATGGAATATATACTTATTAAGAAACTGGTAGCCTAGGAACATACTTTCTTTTTTTTTTTTTTTTTTTTTTTTTTT
>NW_022300975.1:2251946-2333755 GCF_002776525.5 Piliocolobus tephrosceles
AGGCTGGAGTGCAGTGGCCGGATCTCAGCTCACTGCAAGCTCCGCCTTCCGGGTTTACGCCATTCTCCTGCCTCAGCCTCCCGAGTAGCTGGGACTACAGGCGCCCGCCTCGTCGCCCGGCTAGTTTTTTGTATTTTTAAGTAGAGACAGGGTTTCACCGTGTTAGCCAGGATGGTCTCGATCTCCTGACCTCGTGATCCGCCCGTCTCGGCCTCCCAAAGTGCTGGGATTACAGGCTTGAGCCACCGCGCCCGGCCGGAACATACTTTCTATACAACAGGCAAGTGAAAAAAATCATCAAGGTAAATAAAAAGTATATAATCTAAGTTCTCTCTACATACAATACAGATGCTAAAATGGAATTCAGCCCAGGCATTAAGAGATTGCAAGGAAGTACCAGAGCATAGGCAGTATCTACAAAGGAGATAGCTTGATCTCACTTCAAGGGTATAAAACAGTCCAGAGAAAGGTTTTTAAAGGTTTTTGAGGAAAATTTATTTAGTAGGACCCCCCCAGGTCAATAACACGAGTATGTTAGGAAACCATTGAACTGTGGTTGTATCCTGCAATTTGAGGATGACAACAGTGAGTGTTTGAGTCATGAGTGAGAAGCCTAAAGAAGCAAACAGTGGCAGCAAGAGTGCACACTTTGGAAGTATCTGCCTTCATAGAATTTGTTGGGACAAAGTATGCTAGGGTGTTTTCCATAGGTCAGGTATGGAGCACTGTGAGAGGAAGCTGGCATAGATCTGTGTTAGATCTTATCCTGCAGGGCCACTGGAAGATGTGAAGAAAACTCAAAGCTGCAGGTAGACCTAGAGCACTTGTTCTCAACCAGGAGAATCTCTATTCAGGGGACATTTCACAATGTCTGGAGACATTTTGGTGAGTTGGAGAATACAGAATGCGTAGTGCTGTTGCCATCTATTGCTTAGAGACCAGGGAGGCTGCTAAGTATTCAACAATGCACAGGACAGGCCTGAACAAGAAAGAATTGCCTCGTCTAAAAATGGCAATTGTGCAGATTTTAAGAAATTCTTTTTTTCTTTCTTTTTTTTTTTTTTTGAGACAGAGTCTCTCTCTGTTACCCAGGCTGGAGTGCAAAATGGCATGATCTCGGCCCACTGCAACCTCCACCTCCTGGGTTCAAGCAATTCTCCTGCCTCAGTCTCCTGAGTAGCTGGGATTACAGGCACCCACCACCATGCCTGGCTAATTTTTGTATTTTTAGTAGAGACGGGGTTTCACCATATTGGCCAGGCCGGTCTATGAACTCCTGACCTCGTGATCCACCCACCTCAGCCTCCCAAAGTGCTGGGATTACAGGCATGAGCCACCGCGCCCGGCCGCAGATTTTAAGAAATTCTAAGCAGGAAAGGGAACGGCTGGAATCAAGATGCATGATTCATGCCTACAGAATTGCAGGAGAGAGCGTCTACCCCTGCCAGGCCAGGGAGCACTGAAATTAGCTAACCAGGACAGTACTTGCCATGTGAGAACTCTCCTGCTTCCCTTTCTCTCCTTCTGCTCCCACACAGGGAGTGCTCAGATACTGCCATTAGGAAACTGGGGAAGGAAGGATGAATGAGTAAATGAGGAAGGAAAGAAGAAGAAGAAGAAAAAAAAAAGCTTCCTGCCTATCCCCTGATCCTGCTGCTTCTAATAAAAAAGGAAGGAAAACAGAGCAAGCTGATGATTCCCTCCAAAAATATCCCCTCAGTGCTCCTGCACTTTCCAATCAGTATTTCACTTGCACTTATATGACCTGAAGATTGGTGATGAACAAATAAAGATCTCACAGTTATTTGCTATGACTTTTTATGTGGTCTAATATCACTTCAGAACATGGGGATACTTGATACCTGGCCAAATTTTCTAGGCTTTTGAAGCCTCTGACCAAACACTGAGAAATCCTTAAAATCTTCTTCAAATGTGATGCTATATGTATGTAACAGTTACTTTAAATATTGTCCTATATTTAACCATGAGATCCGTGAGACCTAAATTTGCTAAAGCCAAGACTGGTGTTTTACCACCACTTATTATGATTAATCCTGGACTTAACGTTGGTAATGCTTGGGAAGCAGCAAGAGAGAGAGAGTCATATTTATAATTGTGTCCTCTAATTGAAATACATTGCTAGAAGTTTTTCTAAAGATTCCTTCATGTTCAATCAAGAGAGTTATGTTCAAATTCCCAAATGAATAATCCTCTTTCATTTTATTATGAAGTTCTATATCAAGTCTGGGTCATTTAATTTAATCACCTTGGGGTTAGGGGAGGTTAGCTACATCTTTCCTCTAGGAAGGCTGGAAATGTCATTTGCCCCCCTGGTCTCTGGCAGAATGTGGGAGAAATTCAGCGCCCTTCGAAGGCGTATCTATCTGTCTCCCCAGTCAATCATTCTACAAAAAGGCACAAAGAACCAGGGGTGCCAGCGGTGGAAGCCGGAGAGGAAGCTTGAGACTCTTACAGCGTTGTGGTCATCCTTTTACTTTCATCCATAAGACCCAAATGAACCCGTCTGAAATTGAGAGCGATGTCTGTTTTCTGGGTCTGGAATTCTTATGACCATGACCACTACAATATTTTCTCCAATGGGCTCATTGCATCTGTTGTGATCTAATATGTTGAATGGATCCCTTTATCCCTTTATACTGTATAAAATAGGATTTCAGTCTTTATTCAGTTCATTTAATTTTCAAGTCCATTACCCAGAACTGACATACAATCTTTTCTTTTTATTTACTTTTAACAACTGGTACAGGTTGGATAGCAACTGACATTAACACATCCCCAAATTCTGTCACATTGGAGCAGAAATGTTGCGAAATGTATTTGCTTCCAGAAAAGTTGATCTCTTTGATTTAATGTCTTTTTGCAGGCGATACAAGCCCTCAATGGCCAGCAAACCCTGAGTCCTGAAGAATTCACCAACTTGGTGTTCCGTAAGATCGATATCAACAATGATGGTAATGGGGCTACTCTCTTCTGGATCACTTTTCTTACAAAATGGGAGATGGTGGTAGTGGGGAGTGTCATTTAGACAAAAGCAGGAACCATGCAAGAGAACCCTAGTTGTGACTTGGGCTTCATAACTGGACCAATCCAGTGTTCTCAGTATGATTCAACTGAGTAAATATTTATTGACCATATTTATTTCCAGTGTGTGATGCTTGACACGTTGGGATATATAAAGAGTAAAGGTGAGACGAGGAAATAAATCGGAAGAATATAGGATAAAGTACCTTCTGCTGTTTGCCCTGAGACACATTCTATTAATCAGTTCCTCTCCACTGGAGGTTTTCCATCAGCATATAAATCAACTCAAGTTTTCCCTACTGTCAAAAACTTTCCTTCAATTATTCTACCTTCTTCTACTGTCAGACTTTTTTCTTCCTTTGGACTAAACATTTCTGGAGAAGAGTCCACACTTGCCTCCATTTCTGCTTTTTCTACCTTTTCTATCTACATTTCTGCTCTTTCTGATTATTTCTCCATCTGCTCTTTCTACTCTGTAATCTGGGTTCCTGTTTAGCTCAGAGGAGGTGCCTTTCTTCTTCAGAGGTAGGAGTGAAGAGGGAAGACACAGCGCAAGAGAAATGAGTGCTTCTACCATATAGCTTTGATATCAGCAAACAGGTAGGTGAACATAATGACTTGAGATTGAGGCAGAAGATCTAGGAACGGTCCTTGAAAAACAGAAAATTTGACATTGTTAAAAATATAAGATATCAGCAAAACGTTTAAAAAAATGGAAAAGAGGCATTGGCATGCCAGTCACAGTTGTCATCATTCCAAAACTCCTTCCAAAGGCATCAACCTGCCCACCATGCGTCACTTCTTCTGGTGGACACGAGAGGGCAGTAGAGACGCATGTTCCCATGTTGAGTGTGGCAGGTTGTTCTAGTAAAATGTGGCAGCTCAGCGTGGCAGGATGGAATGGTGAGTCCAGGGGGAAGTCAAATGCAGCCACTGCTGCGAACAAGCCAAATGACAGGACAAGAGTATACTGCTCAAGAAAGCAATTTGAAGATGCATCAGTTGCATCAATCTTCTTCTCTTAAGGACCTCAGTCTAGATCTGCCTCTCCTGAATCTCAATTCAGTATGCTCACTTACTAGTATACGACATCAAATAATGAAACATACCAGTACATGTGAAAGCTTGTAAGAAACAGAGTCAGACTACCCAGAGTAGATAAGGTGGCTAAGTGCAGCTAGGAAAGGACCAGAGAAATGGAGAGTGGAGGGTCTGGTGAGGACAATGAAGACTTTATTTGGAATATGCAACTGAAAATGGTGGTCATCAAACTGGAGAAATGCTGTAGATTTTATTCTGTTTCACTTTGTTTTTAATCTTAGAGGTGCTGCAGGATGGCAGGGATTGGAGTAGAGTAAATAATCCATTTCAGCCTGGGGCTGAAAGCACTGATGTAGAAGAATGAGTACTCTGGAAGTAGATGGGACATCACAGTTTTAAGACCTGGTTTATACAGTGACTTTCAAAAGGGCAGGTCAAGAATGTTTGATAATATCCATGAACACTGTTTCTAGTGCTAGGAGTGAGGGAAATAGGAAAGTGACCTTCCTTGGAGAAGTACGAAGATTTTGGTATTCTTAGGAAAAAACTAAGATTCTGTTAGTTTGAGGACACAGATAATGTATTGCGGAAAATGTGAATATAATTCAAGACTTTTTGTTTACTATCCAAGAAGATTCTCCAAGGGCAAAGTATAATGAATCAATAAAATGGGGACTGTGATTAGAAAGGGACTTGAGATAGAAAGGGCTTGGTTAAAAGTGATGTGAATTCAGAAAAGAGAAATTGTGCCTGGGCAATAGCTGAGGTCACCTGAAGTTAGAGAGATGGGCTCTTTGACCTACAAGAATAAGTCAATGACAGGAAAAAGGGGATGAATTATGGTTTCTAGAATAGTTTATAAAACTAAATACACTAATTGTTTCCTCTCATAAAAATTATTATTATTATTATTATTATTATTATTAGGAAAATAATATTATCCTAAAATAATACCCTAGCTCTGTCACCCAGGCTGGAGTGCAGTGGTGTGATCTCAGCTCACTGCAACCTTGGCCTCTTGGGTTCAAGCGATTCTTCTGCCTCAGCCTCCTACAAGTAGCTGGGACTACAGGCGCCTGCCAAAAAAAAGTAATTTTTGTACTTTCAGGAGGGACGGGGTTTCACCATATTGGCCAGGCTGATCTCGAACTCCTGACCTTGTGATCCGCCCGCCTCAGCCTCCCAAAGTGCTGGGATTATAGGTGTGAGCCACCATGCCCAGCCCCAAAAACTTATATTTTAATTTAAAAAATTATACACACATCCACATCCATATATACTTCGGAGTAACTATGAATCACTATTTCTTAGCAAATGCATATACAGAACTAAAACTGATAGAACTTGCTTTTGTATAAAAAATTATTGACAGCTGTTACATCGTTTCATCAAGAGACAGCTGGATCATTCCATACATCAAGAAAAAGATGCTAACAAATGTACTGGTGGAGAGAGACAGCCCAGTGTAACCAAAGACAAGGAAGAAAAAGTAATGAAGACATACAACGTTGATATTTGCAGAAGTACAAAAGGATTTGGCCAGTATTTGACAGAGAAGAATAATATGAAGTGCTTCATTTACAAATAAAGGGGGAGTTAGCACCACAGAGGAGAATGTCTATTCACATTTGTAAAAGCTCAACTCTGTATACCTCAAATATAATTTTTTACTGTTCATTATCATTTTTATCAAAACATCAGTATTGATAGAAATACAGATGCTCAATTAAGTATACCAAAATGCAGTTGACTATACGCCAACATATATATGTATATATATATTTTATTTCTCAAAATAAAAAACAAGCACATCACTGTGCCGATAATCTTATGAATATTGAAACCAAAAGTAAAGATGATCACAGCCCACAAATATACAACAAAAAGACTTTAGGTACATATATGAAAATCCCAATTTGATTGTAAATTGTTTGCAAAAGAATGGTCAACATCACATCTGTTGTGACAGAAAAATACACAACAGTTGTGAAGTATTCTAAGCGTAATTCTTATAATAGTAAATCAAAGTTAGAAGGTTAAGCAAAATAAAGGTACAGGATTAATGCTAGATTTATAACAAGATGAAGAGCTATGAGGTCCATGAAAGCAAGAACCATTTCCGTTTTGTGTACTTTGATGTTTCCTATGCTGGCACACAGTAGGTGCTCTATAAATCACTGTGAAATGAAAGAGCGTCTGCTAAGAAGATGTCATATAAGGAATAAAGAAAAGATTCAATCAAGAAACAAGCACAATATGCAATTCTATCTATAGGAAGAAAAGTATCTAGAATTTTTTTTTTTGAAATTAACAAATATATGCATATATGTTAAAAACTTCATAAAATATAAACCTTGATCAGTTAGCAGGAGTTAATTTCCTATGGGAAGTCAGACCAGGTGCCAGAAAGAAGTTAAAGGGGAATTTGTTTCTTTTCATTACATTTCTGTATTGTTCAATTTTTTTAATCATGAGGACATATTATTGTTATAATTTAACAAATTAATTTTATTTGTATATTACGAACAAAAGCATCAGGAAAGAGCTTGAAGAGACAGAGGCAGAAAATTGAAGCTAAACATTCAATATTATTGAAAAATGAAAACAGAGGAGACAAGACAATTCAGGCAAAATGATGAAGTGTGGAATTCTGCAGGCTTTACCACCAGAAGAACAGCAATCCGTGTTCTACCATGCTCTGGTTAGGCATCATTCTTGACATGATTTAGGGAGATTTATGGATATTCACAACATCAAGTGCAGAAAGTGCCTCAGTAAGTTTCACATAGAGCCAAATAAGGCACAGGGATAAGGGAGACTTAAGTGGCTCGTAATAACAAATGGTGAAGGTGAAAAGAGGCCAAAGAGGAAATGAACAGGGTGATTATTATTATTATTTATTATTATTATTATTATTGAGACAGAGTCTCTCTCTGTCACCAGGCTGGAGTGCAGTGGCACCACTCGGCTCACTGAAACCTCCGCCTCCCGGGTTCAAGTGATTCTCCCACCTCAGCCTTCCCAGTAGCTGGGATTACAGGCGCCCGCCACCATGCCCGGCTAATTTTTGTATTTTCAGTAGAGACAGGGTTTCACCATGTTAGTCAGGCTGGTCTCAGTCTCCTGACCTCAGGCGATCCTCCTGCCTCGGTCCCCCAAAGTGCAGGGATTGCAGGCGTGAGCCTCCGTGCCCGGCCAAGAAGGGTGATTATTGAGCAGATATTTTGGGTAAAAAAAAAAAAAAAAGCAAGGGCAGGACATAAAGAAATTTTATTGATTAACTAAAAAGAAAGACCAGTGCTTTAGACTAGAACTTTGTGAAAAGCCATGAGGGTCACATTGAATCAAACTGGGAAACTGAGAATTACCAGGAGATAAGAGGGAATTGAGTTTCCACGTAAAGGAAAAGAAACTACTGCATGCTAAAGGTCTCCTGTAAAATGTCGCTAAATGCTTCTAGTGCCACCGTGCTAATAAACACAATACTGTGTCATTCAAAATCTTCACCAGCATCCTCCCTTGAAAATTTGGTTATTCTCATCTCCCGAATCTATCTTTGCTAATGTTCCAGCCCCAGCTCAATGTTTTATGAAGTTATAATGAAAAGAATTTAAAATTAAAAAAAATCCTCTACACAGGCTGATTTCTTTTAAAACCAGGATGACTTCTTCTTCTTCTTTTTTTAAATTATACTTTAAGTTCTAGGGTACATGTGCACAACGTGCAGGTTTGTTACATGTGTACACATGTGCCATGTCGGTGTGCTGCACCAGTTAACTCGTCATTTCCATTAGGTATATCTCCTAATGCTATCCCTCCTCCCTTCCCCCATCCCATGACAGGCCCTGGTGCGTGATGTTACCCGCACTGTGTCCAAGTATTCTCATCGTTCAATTCCCACCTATGGGTGAGAACATGCGGTGTTTGGTTTTCTGTCCTTGCTCATAATGATGGTTTCCAGCTTCACCCGTGTCCCTACAAAGTACATGAGCTCATCCTTTTTTACAACTGCATAGTATTCCATTATGTATATGTGCCACATCTTCTTAGTCCAGTCTGTCATTGATGGACATTTGGTTTGGTTCCAAGTCTTTGCTATTGTGAATAGTGCCGCAATAAACATACATGTGCATGTGTCTTTATAGCAGCATGATTTATAATCCTTTGGGTATATACCCAGGAATGGGATAGCTGGGTCAAATGATATTTCTGGTTCTAGATCCTTGAGGAATTGCCACACTGTCTTCCACAATGGTTGAACTAGTTTACAATCCCACCAACAGTGTAAAAGTGTTCCTATTTCTCCACATCCTCTCCAGCACCTGTTGTTTCCTAATTTTTAATGATCGCCATTCTAACTGGTGTGAGATGGTATCTCATTGTGGTTTTGATTTGCATTTCCCTGATGGCCAGTGATAAGCATTTTTTCATGTGTCTGTTGGCTGCATAAATGTCTTCTTTTGAGAAGTGTCTGTTCATATCCTTCGCCCACTTTTTGTTGGGGTTGTTTGATTATTTCTTGTAAATTTGTTTAAGTTCTTTGTAGAGTCTGGATATTAGCCCTTTGTCAGATGGGTAGATTGTAAAAATTTTCTCCCATTCTGTAGGTTGCCTATTCACTCTGATGGTAGTTTCTTTTGCTGTGCAGAAGCTCTTTAGTTTAATTAGATCCCATTTGTCAATTTTGGCTTTTGTTGCCATTGCTTTTGGTGTTTTAGTCATGAAGTCCTTGCCCATGCCTATGGCCTGAATGGTACTACCTAGGTTTTCTTCTAGGGTTTTTATGGTATTAGGTCTAACATTTAAGTCTTTAATCCATCTTGAACTAATTTTTGTATAAGGTGTAGGGAAGGGATCCAGTTTAGACCAGAAATACTGATGTAGGCATGCACTGTAAATTCTGCTTTTGTTTTTTTTGGTGGGGGTTTCGGGGGTGAGGAGAATGTTTTTTAATAAAAGATTATTTAAGATATAAATGGGAAGAAATGCATGATTTAGGAATATCAGCAGGATAACTGGATTGCAAAAACAGGACTAAGTAAAATATTCCTGGGTAGCTATTCTATTACTAATGAAACTCCTGAAATTGGTAGTGAGTGATGAAAGAGCACCAGTGATACTGACCTTCAGGGTCCCCAGACATACAGAGTGCAGCCACCAATACAACAAACAGCACTAAACAAAGTAGATTCCAAGACCATATATTTCAGCTTATAAAAATAAAATCATGAGGTTTCCGAATAATGTCCTACAAAAATTGAAATGTGTGGGGTGGGCGCAGTGGCTCATGCCTTTAATCCCAGCACTTTGGGAGGGCAAAGCGGGCAGATCACGAGGTCAGGAGATCGAGACCATCCTGGGTAACACGGTGAAACCCCATCTCTACTAAAAATACAAAAAACTAGCAGGGCGTGGTGGTGGGCGCCTGTAATCCCAGCTACTCGGGAGGCTGAGGCAGGAGAATGGCGTGAACCCAGGAGGCAGAGCTTGCAGTGAGCCAAGATCGTGCCACTGCACTCCAGCCTGGGCAACAGAGCGAGACCCTATCTCAAAAAAAAAAAAAAACCCAAAAATTGAAATGTGTCTGTATATATAAAACAAAGTAATAAAAACTCAGTGATGACTTTAGATTCCTTCTAAGTCCCATGATCTCCCTGCGCTATCATCTCTCACAGGCATTGGCTTTTTGCTGGTAGAATCTTTGTCTTTGTCTCTTTTTTTTGAGATGGAATCTCGCTCTGTTGCCCAGGCTGGAGTGCAATGGCCTGATGTTGGCCCACTGCAACCTCGCCTCCCGAGTAGCTGGAACTACAGGTGCCCACCACCACGCTCGGCTAATTTTTTTATTTTTAATAGAGATGGGGTTCCATATGTTGGCCCAACTGGTCTGGAACTCCTGACCTCGTGATCCGCCCGCCTTGGCCTCCCAAAGTGCTGGGATTATAGGCGTGAGCCACCGTGCCCGGCCTTGCTGGTAGACTCTTTAGTGGGAAGTTTCTGGACCTCCACAGGTGACTCTTTCCAGGGAAATACAGAAAGCGTTCTTTTAATTTATTGGGGCCTAAATCCACAGTCACATTAAAGCAGAATAGGAAGCAATGTTAAAGAACATGAGATAAAGGAAGGCAATTAGTCAGTGTGTGCCTTCTGAGCTCCTACCATATTCATAGCACTGTAGTCGGCTATAGTGGTGGTAGCTGTGTGGTAATAGAAATGGTAATTGTGGTTAGGGCTTAATAAATGTGATGAATAAATGAATGAATGTTGACTGCTAGAGGGAAACAGTGAAGAAAATTTCAGAAGAAGTAGTTTATAGTAAACATGTTACTAAAGGTAAAGTTTGATGATTTGCAACAGAGATTTTTATTTATGGTAAGTGGTTAGGTAACATGAAAAAGTTAATATGCAGAGTTCACAAGTGTTTTGAAGAAAGTGGAAAAACAGCAGTGAATACTTCCATCTTTTCTCTCTTTTCCATGTCAGTAACCTGCATTGCCTTTCAACTGAGACCACCACTATATCCCGGTTCTTTCAGATGCTGCCTCTTCTGTAGCCAGTAGTTAGAGCAGAGAAGTTTTATAACTAAACAGTGAAAACTGTCTCCAGTTCCACTTCTACTTCTCTCTTGGTCATGCTGAGCCCTGATAAATTTGAAAAGTCTTTGGGGTTGGGAATTTACCAGCTGTGATTTTCTTTTGCAAAGGGCAGTTATTCTGTGATTGTTTGAGGTTCCCTGCCCCGTTGCCACTGACCCATGGGACTCTCCCCAGCCACGCATGTGCCACTTTTTAAAATTTGCAATCTTCTCTACTCTCTATGGTTTCTTCCACGATTGGACCTTTTCTGTGACACACATGGGGCCCTACTCCTGACTGCGGTTAACTGAGGGTTTTCACAGACCTTTCTTTGGCATAAGCATAACGTAAGGAACACAGATTAGATTTTTCTCTTAAAAAATGCATTTTAGCATTTTGCTTTGAAACCAAAAAGGAGGTGTCTTACGAATATATGATGATTCATGCTTTTTGACATTTGAATCGATGTTATGGTATTTTAGATATTTTCTTTTCCATTAAAAAGTACAGGTACAGCGTAACACCTGACTCAGTCCCTGCTGACTTCCTTCCTTGAATGCACTTTCTCCAGTTCCTGAATGCACTCGACCTGTCTTTGGCTGATCTACCCATCCACAAGCCTCCCCTGGGTACAGTCTCTTTGAGATCAGTAACTGCATCTGTAACCTTCAACTTGAACACACTCATAATCCCAACCCAAATGATGTATATCAACAGAGAATTCCACCTCCCCAAAAAATGTTTAAAAGTCATCTTGTGGGATGAAGGTAGTGGAAAAACATGGCAGCCAGGACACATGGATATAAGGCGATAAATTTATAGCACTGGGCTGGCCAGCACAGACCTAAGACATAAGTCAAGACGATAAGATTAGGACTCAAAAACCAGAAAAAGAGAAGAGAAATAATGACCAATAATAACTTGTGGAATGAACACATGTTGAAGCTTTCTCATAGCTTTGGACAGTCCCAAGAATTATTTCTTCAGAGAGAATAATATTGAAAATAGCCTTGTGAGTAGTCATTTTGTCTGGCTCTTAAAAATCTCCAATCTATCATGCTCCTAAGACTTAGTCATATCTTCGAGATTAAAAGTCCAAAAACCAATACTGTGCAGAGATGTAATTGTATATGTGCTCTTATTTCATCTGGGCCATTACCTGATGTTTTCAACTAAACATAAAAATAGGTTTATTATCTTTATTTTCATTGGCAACCCCACCACTGAATGCTTTTTTTTTTTTTTTTTAAATGAAGATCTTCAAAGATCTTAGAGTCTGGTTGAGGGGAAAGGATATCAAAAGAATATCAAACAACATACCAGTGAGTATATCATTTGTGCCAGTGAGTGGTATAGACAAAGCCTCTTCTTAACTGGTTTTCTTTGTGTGTTTTTTTTTTTTGTTATTTTCCAGGAGAATTGACTTTAGAAGAATTTATCAATGGCATATCAAAAGATCAGGACCTCCTGGAGATTGTTTACAAGAGCTTCGACCTCTCCAATGTGCTAAGAGTAATCTGTAATGGCAAGCAGCCAGACACGGAGATAGACTCCTCCAAATCTCCTGACAAGGCTGGCCTAGGGAAGGTGAAAATGAAGTCGCTGTGAGAATACCTTTCCCAGCTATCAATGAGCACATTTCAGTAGAGAAGAAATAGAATCTTCCCCATGTACATGCTGTTGATTTCAGGTCTTTGTTATAATTCATATAGTCTTGTGAATATAGCACTTATTTTAATCCAATAGAGACTTCCATAAAGATCCTAAACAGATACATTGTTGCTTTTCTGTGCTCTCTCTGCGGATTAAAACATAATGATTACACTGAAGGATTGTCTCCGTACCTATCCATTCAAAATAGAACTCTCATATGTGTTTCCTTGTGCACTTAATCTACACCTTGAAATAGAACTGGATTATCAGTTGGAAAGTGTTTCCACAATTTAGCATTCTCAGATTAAACATGCATGTGGTAAATGTGTTTGCTGCCTCTTTGCTCTTGTTACATCTGTATATTATAAATGACTGAGTTCTGGTTTATTTGAGAAACTTTTTTTTCTGCACCTATTTCTCATTGGTGAATGCTGTCTTGCATTAGTAATGATGCTCTGCTTCAAAAGAAAAATCTTAAGCTATGTAGTAAGAGGAGAAAACTTCAGGCTGGGCAGTGAGAATGTTTTCATATGATTCGTTATAAATTTGCATCCAGTTGTGCATGAAAATGCGATGTATCATCTGTAATTATTATGCCAGTTGGCGGTTTGATCAGAACAGCAGTCAGCCAGGCTATGCAACAACAAGCATTTGACATTTTAAACAGTCCTGACATTATAGCTCTGACATTTCATTTTTTATATCCTTTCCAGAAAATGAAATGATGAATGGGACTTCTTGATGGGTTAGAACTTTTTAAGGTTTGAGTTCTATATATCACAGGCCCATTAGTATGTCTGTCAATGACTGGCTTTCTTGTAGAAACACAGAGGAGGTTTCTAAGACCAGATGTGAACCATCTTTATGTCAAAAGCTTCATAATTAGGCTTTCATATTCAAATTTGGGTTAAAAACACACAACTGGAAGACTACAAAGAGAGAGTTGGACTGTCCATTTCTCCCTCACAGCTGTCTGAGCAGATCAGTGCAGAAATGGAGGCACAGAGGAAATAAATGGCAGTAGAAATGAAGTATAAATGGAGGTAGAGAAAAAGTTATAGATGAACATATAGATGGAGGTAGAAGTGTCCTCGGAATTTTTTCCCAAAAGATTTCAAGGAGATTCACAAAGATGTATACAATGCAAGATAAAATGTTGAAATAAAATTATCACAGATAATATAAGGAAAATTATTGTAGCTGTGGTGACACAAAGTTTACTTGTTTGCAAAAGGTGCATTAGTCTTTGGGCTCTGAGCCTCCTAGAAGTGAAAAGGGAAACATCATTGTAAGAGCCAGAATATCAGCCAGGTAAACAATCCCACAAAGTTGTGTTGCCAGATGACATTATGCCTTAAATTGTCCGGTGTTCCATGTATTGTTAAGATTTGCAAATGCAAGTATAGCAGAGAAGTTCATATGCAGAGTTCACAAGTGTTTTGAAGAAAGTGAGAAAACAGCAGTGAATACTTCCATCTTTTCTATCTTTTCTGTATAAGGATATATTTCTGTATAAGGATAATGCTAAAGAGAACTCATTTTCCTTGTAGCTTAATCTTTCTCAGAATATCTGAACCTATTTAGGGAAAAGGCAGCAGTTTCAAGGCAGAAGCTGCTTGCCAAGTTTACCCCGTCTTGACTTTCTCTTACAGAATTTCCACCCGATGCTTCCCTCCCTGGCCTGGCTATTTTCACTACTGGCGGTGCCATTCCCACTCCAGGCAAAGTACTGTATTCATGGATCCTTTCAACTCAGTGGCCTCTGTAGCCTCAACATCCTCCCCTCCACCCATCTTTCATGGACACTCAGGGCCCTTCTGTTCCTCTGCCCCAGGACTCAACCACCTCTACACACCCCACTCAGAGGAAAGAGATGGAGATGATAGGACAGTGCAAAGGAGAAGTTGGGACACCGGCCGGAACAGCAGGCAGCAAGTTGGAATACAAAAGAAGGGCTTGGGAGTCAGGCAAGCCTGGGTCTGAATCGAGTTCTATTAGCATGTTCTAACAGCATGTACTGTGTGACTCTGGGGAAATGACATAACTTCTTTGAGTCTCAGCTACCAGAATTAGATGGGGATAACAGCAACATCACTGGACTGTTAGGATTAAATAAGTCCCCTCAGCAAAATTCCAGAGTAAGTGCTCAGTGCATGTAGAAAAAGAAGCGGGTGGGTTCCCCACCTTCAACAGGATTGACCCTTGAGTCAGGCAAGATCCAGTCAAGGAAACACAAGGAAACCACACTTACATTAACAGAGAGAGTTTAATATAAGGAATTGATTTAAAAGGCATTGGAAGACTAGAAATGCAAAGAGAGGACACTGAAATAGCACAGAACTAGTAATGGCAGGAAGCAGCTACCATCCTAGGCTAGGGGAGCAAAGGGAAGAGGTGGGGTTATTAGAACACAGAAGCTTGAAAGAGGAGAACTGGGACCCAGCTTTCCATGGAAGGAACACAGGGTGCCTCAGAGGAGTGTAGGAAAAGTATTGCAATCAACGATCACTGCCGGGACAGGGCTGTTGTTGAGGCAAGGCTGACAGGAAGAGGAGGGATCAGGTTGTTCTACCTCCTCTTACCTAGCAGTTTCCCTCTAGCACCTGCTATGGGCTGAGCCTACCAGGGAAACAACTGGCAAAGGAGAATTGTCAGCAGGGCTCCACCCAGCATCACAGAGCCTATTAGAGAAGGATGGGCTTGGAGCTGAGAGTGTATGACGTAATGACCAGCACAGATGGGATGGGTAGGACGAGCCAAGGAGACACCGTCCAGACACCATCACCATCATAGGTAGCATATTAAGAGCATCCCAGCTCAGCTTTAGCCTGGGCCCCGCCTGCCGCTGTCTGTTTTGAACCCTGTAGTTTCCCTCTGGCTTCCCCAGGCTCCTGTCACTCTGCGGCCTCATACCTTGATCCTCTCTCTCTCTCAGCATATAATCCCTTTGGCATCATGACTGGTTTGTGTATTTTGCCCAGATCTGGTTTCGGTTTTTCCCTAGATGCTGCCTCTTAGATTTCTAAGTTCTGTGCTGTGCGCTGTACCCAAAGCTCACTCCAGGTCTTCTGCCTCCCAAACTGACCCCCCGGGTTCATAGCAGAGAATTGAAAGGAGTACTCACTTCCCTTTCCAAAGAATAGCTCTGTCCTATCTGTGTGTCCTCTCTTGGTGTCCCATAGCACACCCTGGTAGGTTTCTTAGGAAAACTTGTTGAGGCCAGACACGATGGCTCACATCTATAATCCCAGCACTTTGGGAGGCTGAGGCAGGAGAATCGCTTGAGCTCATAAGTTCAAGAACAGCCTGGGCAACATAGCGAAACTCCATCTCTGCAAAAAATACAAAAATTAGCCAGGTGTGGTGGCGTGCACCTGTGGTCCCAGCTACTTGGGAGGCTGAGCTGGGAGGATCTCTTGAGCCTGGGAGATTGAGGCTGCAGTGAGCCGTGATCATGCCACTGCACTCCAGCCTGCATGATAGAGTAAAACCCTGTCTCAAAAAAACAAAAAACAAAAACAAAAAAACACTGGTTGGTGGATTAGGAGAATGTGAAGGTGCTAACTGTTCATTGTAAGAAAACAAATCATAAAACAGTATTTATGTTATAGATTTTTCTGAGGGTGGTCCAAAGAAGGAGGTAAGTCAGAAATTCAGGAGCCAAATAATTTTAGGGCTGGGTGTGGTGGCTCAAGCCTGTAATCCCAGCACTTTGGGAGGCCGAGACGGGCGGATCATGAGGCCAGGAGTTCGAGACCAGCCTGGCCAACATAGTGAAACCCCATCTCTACCAAAAAAAAGAAAATTCGCAGGGTGTGGTGGTGCACGCCTGTAATCCCAGCTACTCAGGCGGCTGAGGCAGGAGAATCACTTGAAGCCGGGAGGCAGAGGTTGTGGTTAGCCAAGATCGTGCCACTGCACTCCAGCCTGGGCAACAGAGCAAGACTCTGTGTAAAAAAAAAATTAAAAAAAAAAAAATTACGTTAGGTTCATGGTTAGGTGAGGTGGGTGGAAAAGAGAGAGGGAGACTGTGGGGGGAAAGTCATATTTTTTCCCTCAAATCTCCTTAAAGTCATCTCTACTAAAGTGCTGCTCCTTCTCTGTCATTTTCTCTGCAATTTAACAATATGATGCTGAGTCCAAAGGAATAGTCCTAATCTACCTATCAAGTCATGGTATTTTAACAAACCAAATATTTAAAAATAAATGTCTTCCTCTTTCAGATGATAAGCCTTAAGGAGAGCCTACTGTCCGGTGACTTTTTAAAAAACTTTCATTCAGTTTTATCGTTTAATTGGAATTCCATGAGTTTTCCTTCTTATGGCTATACAATAACATTCCAAGTAAGGGAAACCGTGATATGTGGGCCAAGTGTCTGAAGAACCTCAAGAACCTTAATTAATTTCCAAGACTCTCATTGAGCAAATAGCACTGACCAAACCAGAATGACAGCACTGTTTAAGGAGAACCTAGATTTTCCTATTACTTTCCTGTTTTATTTTTGTTTTTAACTACAATTTTTGATGCTTTGAAGTAAAGAGATATTATTTTATTTTACTTTTTTCATTAAAGAAATATTTACTGAATACTTTCCAGGTGCATGGCACTGTATGAGGCTGGGGATAAAGCAATAAATTAGACATATATTGTCCTTGCCATCATAGTGGATAAGAGACATCAGTGAGTTACATGATTGAATAATTCATTGTAATTGTAGTTAAATGCTGAAAGCTGACATACAAGGAGCTATGAGGGCATATAACTGGAATCTAACCTGTATTAACAGTCAAGGAGAGCTTCCTGGGGAAAGTAATATGTTGTGTTTTTTTTTACTATTTTTTTAAGAGACATTATTTTATTTTATTTTTTATTTTTTTTATTATACTTTAAGTTCTAGGGTACATATGCATAACGTGCAGGTTTGTTACATATGTATACCTGTGCTGTGTTGGTGTGCTGTAAGAGACATTATTTTAAAAAGAAAGATGAAGAGAAAGATACTAAAGCTTGTAATAATTTTTGCCTTATAAAAATGACAGAAAAAACTTTTTTTTTTTTTTTTTTTTTTTTTTTTTTTTTTTTTTGAGACGGAGTCTCGCTCTGTCGCCCAGGCTGGAGTGCAGTGGCAGGATCTCAAGTCACTGCAAGCTCCGCCTCCCGGGTTTATGCCATTCTCCTGCCTCAGCCTCCGGAGTAGATGGGACTGCAGGCGTCCGCCACCTCGCCCGGCTAGTTTTTTGTATTTTTAGTAGAGACGGGGTTTCACCATGTTAGCCAGGATGATCTCCATCTCCTGACCTCGTGATCCGCCCGTCTCGGCCTCCCAAAGTGCTGGGATTACAGGCTTGAGCCACCGCGCCCGGCCAGAAAAAAATTTTAAATATTAAGCTAACAGCATGTTAGTCAAGTTTCTCTGTACAACTGAAGATGCACCAGGAAGAAGATGCCCCGATTCTTTGGCCCAAAATATGGAGAAATAAAAAGAGAAGGAAACAGATGAGTTGCTGCTGGTCCAGGAGGAGGACAGCACTGATCTGATTTCCCTCGCTTCCCCACACTGCAGCAGCCTATCAGCGGCTGCTTCCTTCAATGAAGCCTGGGTTCTCCGGGCATGAACAGAGAACATTTTAGCTAAAGAAGTGTTTGTTTAAAGCAGAAGAGTGATAGGAAATGGGGTGTAGCAAATGTTTCCTTCATTTTTCTTTCCAAAATGTGTTGGACTAAAAGTTATTGGGGAAATAAATGAGAAAACGTGGTTTGTTTAACACTGAAAGCATGACTGAGAGGCAAATGAAGAGACCTACAGGAAGGGTTAGTGCATTAAAGAAACAATGCGAGTGTGGAGAGAGGCAGCACACTCTGCTCCCCCTCCCCATTTATATTAGAATAACCTTTAAAAATGAAAATGAAATACAGAAAAAAAAAAAAACTGACATTTAAAACCAAGCGAACGTCCTGTGCTTGCTGAAGAAATCTAAATCATTAAAATTGGGTGGACAGGGAATAGCTTTTTCAGTACTCAGAATTTGTTTCTGGGGACAGCTGCAGGTAGACAAAATTGAACGTTGAAAGTAAAGCCTGAGAACACCAAGTTTTTTCAGCAGAATGGCACACAACGTTGAGAAAAGTATTTAGGGAGGCAGAACGGCTGCACTGGAGTGAGCACCAGATCTGGATTCTAGTGACCTTTGACAAGTCCCTTTACCTGTGAGCCCTGGTTGTCTCTGCTCTTGAAGTAAGAGAAACAATCGCTGAATTTCCTTCCACCTCTAATATTGTATCATTCCATGAGACTTTCATAATGCAGGAAATGATGCCTTTAGCACCTCAGAGAGGATTGTTTAGAAACAAAATTGAGGAAAATTTCTTAACATTTGATGCAAACTGCAAGCCCAGATTTCTTTGGACTCTTCTGGCCACTGAGTCTCAGACTGCTACCTACGGACTCTGTGTCACAGGTGTTTTACTTTCGTCCCTATGCCTAATTCTGACTGCTCTTCATCAAGCATGGAATGGCAGGTCAGTGATAGGCTGTCTGCATAGAACTTACCTGGAAATCTTTCAACAGGGAAGGAAATGTGTATCTCTGATAGTCACGGTGATTGCAATGCAAGACCAGGTGTGGAAACCATAACTTCTCACATCTCTTTGAGCGTCCCATCCCCGGTTGCCATGGAAATGACCAGAGTCCATCCACACTCTATCTCCTAGCGTTGACCTTTAAAGTACCTTGGGGCCATGGAGTTCTGCATATTTCCTTTGTAAGATATAGGAAGAAGGTCACAGACTTCCACGCATGCAGTTTAACTTAAATCTCATCTCCATCACTCACTACCACCTTGGATAAGTCATTTTACCTTGATAAACCAGAATTTCCACACCCATGAAATGAGATTTCGGGTATTTGGTTGGGTTACTGCGTGGATGATATGAGCTAACACACATAAGTGTCAAGCGTGGCGCTCGGCCCTCATCATGTATCAGTGCATTCTGGCACCTCCAACTTTTAGAATATTTAAGGCCTCAGGTACATGAAGCTAAGGTTTCTTAGGGAATATTTCCCGGTCTGACCTAGAGGAAGGCTATATACTTGTCCAAGACACTTTATTATTTTGGCTCTTGAGTCACATTTAATTGGCCATTCCAATGAGGTCTAAGAATATAACCATCTATAAACAATTATCTCTGGATGGACAAAATATATCAAACACCAATAGGCCCTTTCGACTTGTCCTCAAACTATACCATCATTGGTATAACGATTATACCAATCTTTAAGATTTTCTCCATGTTGTTAAAATGACCCTGAGCCCTCACCTGTTTTCATGGAAAAGTCTTACAATTAGATGGCATGGTTGGCCTCTTTTCCACACATGAATATTACTCCAGCATAGATGCGTATTTCTTCCAAGCATACATTTCACATTTCTGTAATAACTTACACTTTTAAGGAGCATTTTAAGAAATACAACATCAAAATTGATAGCAATTCATTAAGATAATTTTGATATACATGTAGCTATTATGACTATCATTTAATATCTGTTATTCAGATGGGTATATATGAGAAAATTAAATTGAAATATGTCTAGAATTAGAACCCTTTCTGTACCAAGATACCACCTTTTACCCCACTGGCCCATGCTAGGCTGTCACTATGTCTCATCTGGATTATTCTAGCAATTTCCTAACTAATCTCCCTACTTTAACCCTTGTCCCTCCACAGTCTATTCTCAATAGAGCAGCCAGAGTGATCCAATTCAAGCATAAGGCACACTGACTTGATCTTTACAAATTATATGAATATATCAAATTATTACATGCACTTCCAAACTATGTATATCTATTATGCATAAATTAAAAAAAGAAAAAATAATCTTACTTATAGATAAAACGTATATTGACACAGGAAAATGTTCATGAGTGGTTGCGGAATGAAAAATAATTATGCTATAATAAAAATACATATTATTGTTTTAAAAAAGCATAAGGCAGATCCTGATTTAAGACTCTCATGTGGCTCCTATTTTCATTCAAGATAAAAGCCAAAGTTCTCAGAGTGGCCTTTAGGGCTTTACATAATCCACCCGCTCTTCTCCCCTTATTTTTCTCGCTTCATTTGCTGCCACTGTCGCCCTCATTCACTCCACTTCAGCCACAGAGGCCACTTCTAAACCACTCCAAGCACAGCCCTCCTCAGGGACTTGGTTCTTGCTATCCTCTGCCTGGGATATTTACCTCTAGAATATCAACATGACTTTTTCTTTCACCTCCATCAAGCTTTTGCTCCATTGAAGCTTCTGCTAAATTGTAACCTTCTCAATGAAGCCTTTCCTGACCACCTTTCTAAATTGCAAATGTCCATTTCCTTCACCCTGACACCCTCTAAGCTCCTACCCTACTTAATTTTTGAAGTAGTGTTAGAAGGTAGTGTTTGCTACCTTCTAACCTAGTATGCCATTGTTTATTTTGTTTATTCTTTGTTTCTCTTTGGAATATGAATTCTACAAGGCAAAGATTTTTGACTCTTTAGTTTATTAACAGATCCTCAGCACTTATGATGCAGCCTAGCACATAGTAACATAGTACATGCTGAACAAATACGTTGAATGAATAGAGGAAGTACAAACCTTGTCAATAATTATACACCTTAAAAGTGGCAGAGCTAACAAAACTCATTTTATTTTGCAGAGTCTTTCATACCATGTGTCCCTTCATTAGATCACAGAAGTCATAATGGGGAAAATAGTTTTTTTCTATTATCCTTCGAATTAATTTCCATGGGGGCTCATATCATCCAACTGATGCTGCCATTTAAAAAGTATTTTTGAAATTGACTTTTAAGCAGTTGCTTCATCACACAAGAAAATCATAATGTTATCATCATATTATCCCAGCTGCTGATGGTTTTGGTTTTTGATTTGTAGTTTTCTTACCACAATAACATTTGTTTATCTGTACTCTGGTCACCTGACTTGATTACGAATTGTTTCTGGCTTTTTCCAGAATTCAAAATATATTCTAAAAAAATAGAATAATGTGCCACCACTGAACGCAAAATGGTTCTCAAAATATAAATAGATTTTTAAAATACTTAAAAACACAAAACTATTTAATCAAAAAATTAAAAAGAAAAGAAATTAAATTCATTTGTACAAGTATGACAAACACATCTAACACATTTAAAATACAAAACCTCAGACAAATTCACAAGAACAACACGAAGATTCCAAAGATGGGGAAACTATCAGGATAGAAAATTTGCAAAGGAGAAAATACAGTGACTACCAAACGTACAAAAAACGTTTCAAGGTCACAGATGATAAGGAAAAAACCCACAAATTAAAACAAAACAGAAACAATTTTATATGTCAAATTTAAAGTTGCTTTAAAAATCAATCTGATGGTAACGTTCGGAGAAGGGGGTTGACAGATATAAGGGAATTCTTTGTACTGTTTTTTACAACTTTTCTGTAAGTCTAAAATTAAAGGTTAAAAAAATAAATGCTGTGTTCAGTTTTATTGATCTATTTGTCTATTCCTACATCAATACCATACTCTGTAAATTACTATAACATTACAGTAAGTCGTGATATCTGATACCTGCTTTCTTTTTTCTTCTTGTAATTTTCGTGGCTATACCTGACCCTTGGTATTTTTATGTAAAATGTAAAGTTAGCTTGCCAATTTTCACAAAACCACTGCTGGGATTGTCTATAACACTGAATTTATAGGTCAGTCAGGGGAAAGAAAAGTGAAAGACAAAAACGTAAAAGTGAAAGAGAAAAAAATGTGAGCTGTAACAACACCACGCTGTGTGTGTCTTCCTCTTTTATCTCTGTGAGCTCCTCTCCTAGGTCCTCTAAAAATAGTAAAGCTGGACCTGACCAGAGCTTGGATCTCTCCAGATTTACTGTCTGGTCTAATTGGTATACAGTTTATTTTTCTATGTGGAGGATTATTTTCTGATAAAATATTAATTTAGCATGAAAGATAAAGCTCTCAGCCAGGCACGGTGGCTCATGCCTGTAATCCTAGCACTTTGGGAGGCCAAGGTGGGTGGATTGCCTGAGCTCAGGAGTTCGAGACCAACCTGGGCAACATGGTGAAACCCCGTTTCTACTAAAATAATTCTAAAAAATCAGCCAGTTGTCGTGGTGGGTGCCTGTAGTCCCAGCTACTCGGGAGGCTGAGTGGGGAGAATCGCTTGAACCTGAGAGGCGGAGCTTGCAGTGAGCCTAGATCGAGCCACTGCACTCCTGCCTGGGTGACAGAGCGAGACTCAGTCTCCAAAAAAATAAATAAAAAATAACGCTCTCTCTTCCTGTCTTCTAGACTAAGTCCTATTTTAGCAGGTGTTTATATCATTATTTCAGGTAAACTGACAACTTTGCTTACATCAGCTTAGGAGTGGAAGATGAGAATTAATTCCAGTAGAGCAGTCAACAGAAGAAACCTAGCTCGACATAGCTTCAGCAAAAAGCAAACTATCCTCACACATGTAACTTAAACATTCAGACAGCTGGATATAAGAGCTCAAATGATGATGTTACCAGCTCTCTGGATCCCTCATCTTTGTTTCTCTCTCTATGTTGGTCTCATACTCTTCTTCAGTGTCCTCCCTAAGGCTGAGATAGACGGCCACAAAAGAATCTAACCCAATTCTCCATCCCCAAGGAAAAGAGTCCCTTCCTCCCACCCCCTCCACCAACAGCCATGTATCTAATCTGAGGGAAGCCTGTGCTGCTTGGGACTGTTGTATCAGCCACTGTGGCTACGAAGGTGAAAGGTATGGCTAGCCTTGCTCACACACACACACCTTCTTTGGCTTGGTGTATGTTGTGGGATGGGGGCAGGCTGTGTGGGGAGCCATCACTAACCTCACCTGAATCTCAGAAATAGGTTTCCTACAGTAGAGAGGAGTTCTGTTTCCAGAAGGCAAAGAGAGCTGAACAGACAAGAATAGCACATGGTGCTGAAGTTACAAAAGTACTGAACCTCATTTCACATCACATATGGTAGAGAGCTAAGTGAATGACAAAGTAAAACAAAGCACCTTTTGTTAAATACTGCAAAAACAAACTATATAGAATTAATGCAAATTTTAGGCATTGTCTGAAATTTTTTTGTAAATTTAAGCACGGTCTAAAATACTGTATGAGTCTTTTCCTATTAGGCCTTTTCCCCTAGATTTATCGAGGTAAAGTGTCCGGAATTGGTGGGTTCTTGGTCTCACTGACTTCAAGAATGAAGCCGCGGACCATCACAGTGAGTGTTACAGTTCTTAAGGGTGGCACAACTGGAGTTGTTTGTTCCTTCCGATGAGTTTGTGCTCTCGCTGGCCTCAGGAGTGAAGCTGCAGACCTTCGTGGTGAGTGTTACAGTTTATAAAGGTGCCACATCCAAAGTTTTTCATCCCTCCTAGTGGGTTTGGGGTCTCACTAGCTTCAGGAGTGAAACTGCAGACCTTGGCAGTAAGTATGACAGCTCATAAAGACAGCATGGACCCAAAGAACAAACAAACAAGACCACCACAGCACACAAGGGTTAGCAACCAGGTTAGGGCTGCTGGCTGGGGTGGCCTGCTTTTATTTCCTTATCTGGCCCCACCCACATCCTGCTGATTGGTCCATTTTACAGAGCGCTGATTCATCCATTTTACAGAGAGCTGATTGGTCTATTTCACAGAGAGCTGAATGGTCCATTTTACAGAGAGCTGATTGGTCCATTTTGACAGAGTACTGATTGGTGCGTTTACAAACCCTTAGCTAGACACAGAGTGCTGATTGGTGCATTTACAATCCTTTAGCTAGACAGAAAAGTTCTCCAAGTCCCTACCCAATTAGCTAGACACAGAGCACTGATTGGTGCGTTTACAAACCTTTAGCTAGACATGGAGTGCTGATTGGTGCGTTTACAATCCTTTAGCAAGGCAGAAAACTTCTCCAAGTCCCCACCCGTCCCAGAAGCCCAGCCGGCTTCACCTCTCACTGGCACTCACCACGGGACTTTGCAGCACCTATCGCAGGCACTCTGGCAGCCCAGAGGGAGCTCATCCCAGACAACCAAGAGGAAAAGAGGGGAAGCGAGAAAGGGATGGAGACCTGCCATCATGGCCAACGACCCTGCGAAGAGGGAATGGCGGTCCATGCACGGGACCCAGCCTCTGATCAAGCCCAGCAGGTGCCAGCCAGCTGTGTGGAGTGCGGGGCCCGCTGAGCCCGCACCCACCTGGAACCCGCGCCCACCTGGAACCCACTGAGCCCATGCTCACCTGGAACCCACACTGGTCCGCAAGCACTGCGCACAGACCGGGTTCCTGCCTGTGCCTCCCCCTCCACACCTGCCTGCTAGCAGAGGGAGCTGGCTTCAGCCTCAGCCAGCCCCAGAGAGGGGCCCCCACTGTGCAGTAGTGGGCTGAAGGGCTCCTTGAGCGAGGCCAGAGTGGACGCCAAGGCCAAGGAGGCACTGAGAGCGAGTGAGGGCTTCTAGCATGTTATATTGTCACCTCTCAATCCCCGCCTTAAACAGGACACCCCAACTGCTGTTGGGAATTTGGCCGATGACCGCTGTAGCTACTTCTGTTATGCCCAGACCGTTTATTCCCCAAAGAAGACCACCAGAGTCCAGAGTCAAAGCCAAGCGGCAAGGATCTTTATTGCAAGTTCGAACTTGGTCCCTCCGTTCCATAACATACAAGAGGGCCTCGAACAATGTGTGCGCTCGCTTTTTATAGCCTGATGAAAACAGGATATGTAAGGTTACAGAGAAACAAGGGAATTCTTTAGGTTACAGCATTGCAATTGGTTAACATATTAAGTTATACATTTAGCAGTTATCTATTGGTTCCTGTGCTTTCAGTACAAACGGTACTCTCCAGGTGGTGTTTGTACTGGGCCCTGGAAGTTTGGAATGTTTACACTGGGCCCTGGAAGTTTGGAATGTATGGAGGAAGCTGAGAAGTGTGTCTGGCTCCTTTCACTTCCTGCTGGATAGGGGCAAAGAAGGGGCCCTGCAGTTGTAGTGTCCTCCAGAGGGGAGCTCTCTAGGCCAGTGAAAGGGCCAGAGGATCGGTCCAGGGGTCCTCGGTAGAAGTTGTTGAGCTCATTTGGGGTTCCATTTGTAAGACCATCTGTAGCTTGCTGGCCTTGATTCTAGAGGAAACAAATTTGACAAGGAGGTTAAAAATACAGGGCCCGAAGGTGAGTAATAGCAAGACGGCTGTCACGGGACCTAGAAAGGAGAGTAGCCATGTTGCCCAACTCCAGAGGTTGGTGTAAGAGTTTGAAAGGTGTTGTCTGATTTCAGAAGCCTTTTCCTGTAAATGCCAGGCGGCATCTCCTACTATCCCTGACTGGTTAGTGTAAAAGCAACACTCTTCCCCTAAGAAAGTGCAAAGTCCTCCTTTCTCAGCAGTGAGGAGGTCTAGGCCTCGGCGGTTTTGGAGAGTCACTGCTGCCAAAGAGTCTGTTTGGGATTGTAGTTACTATCCTTCCTGGATAGATTTTGTTATTTCTTGCAAACTGTCTGAGAAATTCTTTGAGAGTGTATAAGTAGTAGGATAATGAAGTAGATAAACTGGCTATTCCGGGTCCTGTAGCAGTGGCCATTTCTAACCCTATAAATAGGGGTATTAGTTGTATGGCCCTGCACTGACAGACTTGAACTTTGAGGGGCACTGGTAGGGTCTGATTTCCATAAGATTAGAAGTTAGGATAATATATGTTACACTGTTAACTTTTAGCAACTTTACTTTTGTTGAAAACCTTTTAAGTTTGGGATTTCAGTTATTCTTTGCCATTAAGAAGACCTCGTTCAGGCCATATTAACTTAGAATTGGCATAGATGGCTCCTTCCTGATTCTGTAAGTACTTTAAGGTTTGGCTGAGTGCAGACACCTCACATATTTGAGCAGACCAATTATTAGGCTATTTTCCTAACTCTACTTCTATAAGAGTTTCCTTGTCACTTACTGAATACCCATTGTGTTTTTTTTCCTTAATTGCCCCAGAGGAACTATCTGTAGTCCTGTCCTGAAGGGAGTTCCTCCTAGATTTGGTTGGACCTTTGTATGGTAATTAATTAAGATTTAGATCCTCTCTTAGGAAACCTGCTGGGTTAAGGATTTTTGATAGGAAGGCTATGGGTTGTCAGTGGCCTCAGTGCTTTCCGGCTATGCCCTTGTTTACACTGACAACAAGGTGGTATTGGAGTGTTACAGGGTTACAGAGAAGACCTTCAAAGATCAATTATAGGTTTTAAATTTACCCTGGCTTTTAAAGGAATAGGTACACTGTTTGGCACGGCCAGAGCCGACACTGAGGCTGAGGCCAAGGAGTCGCCGAGAGCGAGCGTGGGCTGCTAGCACGGTGTCATCGTTCAGTAAAATTGATGAATTAAAACTGTACATGTTTAAGAGATACCACATGATGATTTTATATGTGTATACATTGTGAAATGATTACCACAATTAAGTTAATTAACACAACCATCACCTCACATGTGCCCGTGGTGAGAACACTCTTTTTTTTTTTTTTTGAGATGGAGTCTCACTCTGTTGCCCAGGCTGGAGTGCAGTGGTGCGATCTCGGTTCACTGCAAGCTCCTCCCGGGTTCAAACCTTTTTCCTGCCTCAGCCTCCCGAGTAGGGGGGACTCCAGGCGCCCGCCACCACGCCCGGCTAATTTTTTTTTTTTTAAATATTTTTAGTAGAGACGGGGTTTCACCGTGTTACCCAGGATGGTCTTGATCTCCTGATCTTGTGATCTGCCTGCCTCAGCCTTCCAGAGTGCTGGGATTACAGACGTGAGCCACTGTGCCAGGCCGAGAACATTCTTTTGGCAATTTTCAAGCATACAATACAGTATTATTAATTACAGTTGCTATGCTGCACAACAGATCCCCAGAATCTGTTCATTTTATAAGTTTGTACCCTTTGACAAACATCTCCTAATTCCCCTGACCCCACAGCCCCTGGCAACCACTACTGTACTCTGCTTCTCTGAGTTGGGCTTCTTTAGATTCCAAGTACAAATGAGATAATGCAATTTTTGCCTTTTTGTGTCTGGCTTATTTCACTTTGCGTAAAGTCCTCAAGGTTCATTCATGTTTTCTCATATAGAAGTATTTCCTCAGTTTTCATGGCTGAATAATATTTATTTAAGTATATATGTACTTAAAGAATTAATAAATATGATTTAAGAAATTTCATATATATATATGTCACATTTTCTTTATCCATTCATTCATCCATGAGCATTTCTGCAATTACTCAGGACTATGCCTATTACTAACATGATCCCCATAAGACTTTGGCACTTTCCCACACCAGCTGGAGAATGTACCCCCAGTCACCTACTAATAACACTGCTCCAGGCACTGGGCGAACTCTCCCAATTTCCCTTCATCACTTCCGTGACCACAATCCTGGCTGCCCATTAGAATTTCTCAGGAAGCTTTACAAAAGCCCGAAGATCAGGCTATACCTGAGGCCATGTGAATCAGAATCTCTGGGATTGGGACCCAGATTTCAGCACTTTTTAAAGCTCTTTGGGTGATTCCAATTTGCAGCCAAGGTTGGGCACCTGACCCAGTGGATGGCCGCCTTCATGCTGACTTATCCTAGACAATCCTTGCTTTCCTTCTGGAGTGATAAAACATAGAGGACTAAGATTGAATAATGACCAGAGTAGGAATGGACAAGAAAGTATTATAGGTCTGCCTGCATTGGTTTTAGGCCATGAATCCCAAACAAGAAGCTGATGGGCCAGACCCAATCATGTATGGTACCCACAGCATTTTTTAAAAATTAAAAAAAAAATCACGTGGATTGTTTTATCTTGTCTTGAAATTTAAAGACTGAGGCAATACTGGGCAGCAACTAGTGAGCTACCATTGAGTAACAACAGCCTTCTCGAGGCAGAATATGGATTTTCCAGTTTGTCATAGTTTCGTCACTCTCTTTTAACAAGATATAAAGATGCACTGATGCAGATGTAACTGAGATGTAGGTATAGGTACAGCCACTGTGGCTATCACAGGGACGTAAAGGAGATGCTGACAGATCTCAATGATTCTGTTCTCCACCTAGGCAAACTTAACACCTTGAGGCACAATTCATTCAATGCAATTATTTAATTCAACAACCACAAATAATAGCATTTGTACAGTGCATTCCAATTTACAGAGAACTTTGACACTCATTTTTCATCGGATCTTCATAGAAGTTATATGAAGAAGGCTTTATTATGCTTCCTACTTCACAAATGAAAAAATTGAGGCTCATATGATTTCAAGAGATTTTAGGTCATTAAGTCCCCAAATCAGGACTTGAATATATGCTGTTTATCTTAAATCCCATAATCTCAATTATAACATGTTGTACTCCTCCCCAAAGGGCAATAACAGCTTGAAAGGCATGTTGAAAAGTTGTAATGGGTAACGGAGCTAGAAAACTCTAGGATGTCTGGGTGCTGATTGTATGCATAAGGCACCCTCAGACCATTCCTAGCACAAGCTAGAACCAGTTACAAAGCTGCCTGCCTTCTATAAAGCAGGGCCTTAAACTCAGGATTAATTTAGCTAAGGGCCAAACGAGCACCATAGGTACCGTAAACATTAATTTGTACTGTACTTATCCAGAAATTTTGAAAGATTTAAACCTTTTAAACTGAAGTTCACTTTGAAACTTATATAACTCCATACTATCTACCAAACATATGGTAAAATATAATTTGCTGGGGATTCAGAGAGGAAATTGACAAAAATGTTTTGATTCCTTGACTCTTGAATTTTATATACAGGATTTAGAGAGAAACTCTATTTCAAGGATAACTATCTATCTAGATTGACAGTTTCTGATTTGTCACTGTTTTCTCCTTATTGAAGGTAAATAACTTGGCATTGTGCCTGGATATGTACTGTAAATGAACAGTACATTTTAGTTCTTATAATTATTACAATTATCCTTCTAATCTTTTTTCACGGCTGACTTTTTATTTGATGTGTCCTTGCCATGGTTTCTTGCACTTAGTATTCATTTTTAGTTGCATTGAACTAAGATAAACAACTTTGTAAACTTTGACATAAAAATTCCAAAAAGATCCTTGGTGGAGATTTTGATAAATTCTGCACTATAGAATATGCAAAATGTTTTTAGAATAATGTGGCAATACCTATTCGAGGTTAAACAATTAGTTTATTAATTTTAAATATCTTTTTAATAGTGAAGTACTATAGCAAATATTTACTGATTAATGCAATTTAATAATCACTAATTTATTAGTCTGTAAATTGGGCTTTCCCCTTATTCAGTCTGGTTTCTCTCAGTTGATCCAGTGAAACTTCACTGTAAAAAAGTTACTTTTATAATTGTAATTATCATAGTAACAAATCTTAAGACATTATCAACTAAAACTTGAGGAAAAAAATTGATGAAATTCCAGAATTTAATTTTATATTATATGTTTAAAACACCATGATATCATAGGGAAAGATAAATGTCAAGTGTAAAATTCCTAAAATCAGTAAGAAAGGCCGGGTGAGGTGGCTCAAGCCTGTAATCCCAGCACTTTGGGAGGCCGAGACGGGTGGATCACGAGGTCAGGAGATTGAGACCATCCTGGCTAACACCATGAAACCCCGTCTCTACTAAAAATACAAAAAACTAGCCAGGCGAGGTGGCGGGCGCCTGTGGTCCCAGCTACTCGGGAGGCTGAGGCAGGAGAATGGCGGGAACCCGGGAGGCGGAGCTTGCACTGAGCTGAGATCCGGCCACTGCACTCCAGCCTGGGCGACAGAGCGAGACTCCGCCTCAAAAAAAAAAAAAAAAAAAAAATCAGTAAGAAAAAGACAAGCAACCATGTGGAAAAATGTAGAAAGTTTGAAAACAAAATTATCCCACAAACATATGAAAAGACATTTAGCCTCACTGATAATCAGAAAAACACAAAATAAAGCAATAATTGTTTTATCGTCAGATTAGAAAAAAATACAAAGTATTAACATCAAAGTTGGTATCTAGGGTGGATGAGGGCAAAGAAGAGTCCTCATTCACTACTGTGGAAATATCATGATCTCTCAGGTCGCTGGTTAAAACTAAATACGTGCATATCCTATCAGCCTGGGTTTCCTCCTTTTTAAATCTACTCTAGAGAAACATTCGCACATATGCTTAAGAAGACATACACAAAGATATGTATTGCAGCTTTGTAAGAGGGAAAGTTGAAAACAAATTGTCTATCAATTTGGAACAGCTAAGTAAACAAATACACTTGCTTTAGTTGGGGGTTGGTTCCTGTTTCTACACAATTGATAATTCAATTTGGAGTGTTTTGACCAAATGTATTATTATTATTATTATTTTTTTCACACTGCAGAATTTAGAGGTAGTTGGTCCAGGGCTGGTATAGCAAATTCAGAATATCATCCAAGTGTCAGACTCCTGTCTTTCGATCTGCTGCCGCAAGGTCACAGGAGGCTCCTGACCCCTCCCTCCGAGCATCGCAACTGTGTTTCAGAAGGAAGGAGGAGGGGATGGGACATTGTGACAGCAGAGTCAGTGGCATTTGAAGAGCTTTTCTTTCTTTTTTTTTTTTTTTTTTTGAGACGGAGTCTCGCTCTGTCGCCCAGGCTGGAGTGCAGTGGCCGGATCTCAGCTCACTGCAAGCTCCGCCTCCCGGGTTCACGCCATTCTCCTGCCTCAGCCTCCTGGGTAGCTGGGACTACCACCTCGCCCGGCTAGTTTTTTATATTTTTTAGTAGAGACGGGGTTTCACTGTGTTAGCCAGGATGGTCTCGATCTCCTGACCTTGTGATCCGCCCGTCTCGGCCTCCCAAAGTGCTGGGATTACAGGCTTGAGCCACCGCGCCCGGCCGAAGAGCTTTTCTAAAAGCATCACATAGTGACCTCCACTTCCACATTTTGGCCAGAACTGTGTCATGTATCACCCTAGCTACAAGGGAGCATGTCGCATTTTATGTGGGCATGTTGTGACTCTAAATAAAATCAGGAGGAAGGAGAAAGGGTAGAACAGATCCTGGATTGGCAGACAGCTATTCCTTCAACAATACTCATAAGTAGAATATTGTTAGGGGTGTGCTAGATCCAAAAGAATCAAACTAGATAGATCTCTGAGACATGATGAATGAAAAAACCTATTGTATAATGACATTTATACACTCACATCCATGCATACAGACACAGAGAACAGGAAACTAATACAGAGGGAAAGGTCTGGAAGGAAGCACACCAAATCCTAAGAATGATTAATTGTGGGAGTAGAAGTTGTGAATCTCTATTGATAATTCAGGATGAAGTGGACATGGAGGTATGTTGTCCAGATCCCCTTTTAAGGAAGGACTTGCTGCCAGTCACAATGTTTTCAGCAGACAACTTCCAGCTGCCATCCCCTTCTGCAGTTGCTTCAGGTGCAAAGCAGCCTCACTCAAGGTTACAGCCCCGGATGGCAGGAGTGGGTGGTCCATATGCACTAACTGATCCATGGCAGAGTATAAAGGCCCAGCTATTTTGGATCAATATTGAGCACTCTATTGGCCATTGTAGCTCCAGAGCCACCCAGTGGAATCAGCTGAGGCTGCTCAGCCTGCATTGTGGCTAATTTTCCCCTTTCCTCTGTTTCCTTGTCTTCCTTTCCACAGATGTTGTTCGAGGGTCCTTCACAGCAAACATTCTGCACACTAAAGTCTGCCCCGGAATCTACTTCCCAAAGAACCCAACCTGTGACAGTGATCGTTCTGTTGTAAAGTGATATGTGTATTCCTGAAAAGCCAAATGTTTTGTAAAATTGCACACTAAAAACAACCAGGCTTATGAAAAAGATGGGATTGGGACAAAGTATCCAAAATCTATCTAACTGTATGAGTGGAGAACCAATAAAACCAACTGTAACAGTTACTCTCCAACCACAGTCAGTAGATCCCTGTAGCCTTAAACCCTGATTCTCATTTTCCTCATCAGGGCGTCCTCGGGGCATTCGCTTCCACTAGAGACCAGCTTTGTCAAAATTAAAAAGAAGGAGTAGCTTTTTTCATCGATCACTTTTTTTTAACCCGGGGAAAATATGTCCTTCACAGCTGCTTTATCTGCACTCATGGCTTCACCAGATAGCGTAAAGGTCTGGAAATCGAGGCAGACCAGTTACTACTTGGACTAAAGGAAGGCACTCCCACAGGATTTCCACTTTTTTCTGTCGAGGTCTTCATATGTTACTAAGACTTTCTCTTTAATTACCAGAAAGCTTGTTGTGATCCCTTCAAAATACTAATAAGATACAAAAATTTCATGTAGGAATCAACGCAGCTTCTGTGCTATACTGACATCAGCTTTGATTATCATTACAAACACAAAACTTGAAAGAGATAAGACTGATGTGTTAATTTTTATTTTATTTTGTTTTATTTTTTTGAGATGGAGTCTCGCTCTGTCCCCCAGGCTGGAGTGCAGTGGCGTGATCTCGGCTCACTGCAACCTCTGCCTCCTGAGGTCAAACGATTCTCCTGCCTCAGCCTCCCTAGTATCTGGGACTACAAGCACCTGCCTCCACGCCCGGCTAATTTTTTGTATTTTCAGTAGAGAGGGGGTTTCACCATATTAACCCAGATGGTCTCTATCGCCTGACCACGTGATCCGCCCACCTCAGCCTCCCAGAGTGCTGGGATTACAGTCGTGAGCCACCGCGCCCGGACTAGATTTTTTTTTTTTTTTTTTTTAAGGAAACTCCATTTGTGTATTATTTCTGTAAACATATAGATATACATAATGTATCTATATGAAAGAGGAATACTGAAGAGAGGGAATCCAAGTATAAGAATGATAATTTGGTATAAGCTTGGAATAACAGTGTCACAGCACAATTTTTTTCAAGTTCCTGGGCCTCTCTGGACACTAATCCCTAGAAAGAATTATTTTTTTTGTCTATTTATTGTTATTTATAGGTTTACTGATCCACCAGCTGAGTTTGTCTTACCTACTGCTATGGTATGAATGTAGTCTCTCCAAAATTCAGGTGTTGCCAATGCGATAGTATTTAGAGGTTGGGCCTCTTAAGTATCAAGAGTTGATTAGGCTGTGAGGGCTGTTCCCTTATTAGTGGGATTGAGGCCCTTATAAAAGTAGCTTCACGTTGTTTTTGGCTGTCAGAAGGCTTTTGCCTTTTGCACATGTGACTGCAGGAAGGATACTCTCACTTGACCAGGTGCCAGTGCCTTGATCTTGGACTTGCCAGTCTGCAGAACTGTGAGTGAATAAATTTCTGTGTTTTATAGAGTACCCAGTCTGTAGTATTCTGTTATAGTAGCACGACACTGTTCTTCTATCCTCAGTTCATTTAAGGAATAACTGTGTACCAGGCAGAATGAGGATTCCATTCTCCCTTGACTTCCCCAAATTGTTTTCTGGTATCCCCGATTGCAAAACATGTTTAAAGGCAATAGTTTGGTGCAATACAAATACATTAGAGTCAAACTAAATGTGGACCAAAGAGATGTGTGTACCTGCTTTGGTGATGTGTTTTAGTTGAAATAGTGCTGACAGACAGGCTCAGAGGCAGGCGACAGCTAGCCAATATTCTGAGTCAAAGTGACTACCTTCAGGTTTACAAAAAATTGTGTGTAGGCTCTTCTACTCTAGCAAGCAGTTTATTAGGTTTGAGATGCCTGTGAGAATTGGTCTATGACTTTGGTGGAAACTTTGTGTAAGACAAACAATGTCCTTGCTGATTCTTGACATGCTGGTGACATTTTCCTGGAGAACCTTAGGTTGTGTGGGCTAAGTATTTTTGTTTTCACTTACTTCTACATATCTATATTTTAAATTAATTTTATTCTCAGATAAATAGTTTTCTTCTCCAAAGGGGAATGGGTTTTTGTTTTAGATAGTAAACAAAGTTCTGATTTAGCATTACTGTCTCATATTAATAGGTGTCTCAAAAAGTAAATCTGCATGAAAAGCCACCACTGCATGTTGCTACAAACTCTGAGGAGCAGATAAATATAACTCTCAGCTCACACAGTCCGGCTGGAGGGGACGTAACATCATCTTTCTAATAATGAATGTAAATTACATTTTCAGGTTACCACTTTTCTGGGTAATGAAAATGTAATCTCAATTTAGGAGCTGTTTTCCATCCTCCTTCTTTCATCTGTCTAGGAAACTTATCAAATGGCAATATATAGGAAGGTGGGACCTGGTCTTTATTGCCATATATCCAGCTGACTTCTGTTGAAATCAGTGATCATATCAAAATATATTTTTTAAATATCTAAAAGTAAAAATGGCACAGGCAAAGACAATCAAAATGGATGTCTGCAGTAACTAATTAGCACAAGCAAACAAGCACATACTGAAGTTCTTGCTCTTCCGGTCTGCAACTATTGGTCCATCCAAGCTACAATTACATCTTTTTGCCCCCATAGAAAAACCTTTTCAAGTTTCTGTGCCATATGCAAGTGCTTCTCAGATGCTTTAAATGCAGTATGCTACTCCTATTCCACTTTTAGCCATGGAAACTGTGTCTTCTCTACTCGTCTGCTCCTTAGGACAGAGGTAAAATTATGATCCTTGCATCTTCCTAGAGGTAGTTAAAACTCTGGTTGTGCAGGGAGCCAGTGAGTTGCCCTGGTCTTCAGTTCCTCATGCTTATCAAGGTTTAAATTGGATTTAGACCAGGTTTGAGATGGGAGTCAGGGACTAGAAATGGTCAGAGTACAGATAATTTTCAGAAGTACATATCAGCTTCTAACTTTGTTTTCAACTCTCTCCTCCTTTTCTGATCCAAAGACTTTTTCTTTAATAGAGGGGACTGTAGACTGTGTCTCCATATATCTCCCCAAATCTATCATTTAGGGTGAAATTTTTATGGTCTGGGTCCTTCCAGCTCTTAGGCCTTGGCTTTTGACAACGAAAAGTCTTTTTTTTTTTTTTTGCTGTTGTTTCATATCCACTGAGGCAATGAAACGCTGCTGACTAAACAAAAGAATGTTCACCACATAATAAGGAATACAAGGAATGGCAAATGTATGGCTACTCTATATTTCAATATTTATTTTCCAAATCTGCTTCAGGCACCTGATCCATCTGTCAAGACTATACATAAACGTCTCAAGCACAAAAACAGTCTTCCTCCTTGAAACCCTGCCCAGTCTTCAGATTGCTCTATTAGAAAGTTATTTGTTAGCCAGGTGCAGTGACGCATGCCTGTGGTCCCAGCTACTTGGGAGGCTAAGCTGGGAGGATTGCTTAAGCCCAGGAGGTTGAGGCAGTGAGTGCAGTTGCACCGCTGCACTCCAGCCTGAGTGACAGAGCGAGACCATGTTTCAGGGGGAAGAAAAAAACAAAAAACAAAAAAACAAAACAAAACAAAAAAACAAGAGAGAGTTATTTGTTATGATGATCTGAAATCTGTCTCTGTATAACTTCCACAGGGGCAGACTTTTTTTCCTGAGAATATTAAAATAAAGAGAAAGGAAAACAGTCAGTTACTCTTACAGTATCACTTCTCTTCAGGTCTCTCTTCAAATAGCCTCTTCTGTTTATCACCTTACCAACCCAAAGGCAGAACCCAAACCAGTATGTAGAATGCAAAGTTAACTTTTTGGAATCATGGTTTTCTTAGCTCTTCTGTCATCCAAATTCCCGCCTAAGACTTTCAATTAGCAGTGTGGGCAATCAACTCTTAATCAGTATGCCTTATTTTCCAGTGACAAGACCAATGGCACGTATCTGAGGGAGTAATATATTGGTCAGTGGAATTTGGAACCCTTCACAGGCCATGTGAGGGCTACAAAGCTCTGTTTAGTCTGGCTTTTTCCTTATCTCCAGCCTCAACTCTTACGACACTTCCTCTGTACTTTCTCCACCCTAGACACTCACCGTTTTTTCCATTTGTCTTTTCTATGCTTCCTCTTAACATAGGACATTTGCTTTGCTATACCTACCTTCAGAAATAACTTTTTCCCTCTTTGTCTGGTATTACTCTTCTTCAGACTTTAGCTCAAATGGTATAGCCTTGGAAATTTCTCCAATTTCCCTCCCAAGATCCTTTGTCTTTATTTTTCTAGAGTTACTGGTTTACATTTCTATGATTATTCATTTCTCCTATTCTAACAGTTTGCAGAGAGTTAGCAATTGGTAGGCATTGCACAAAAAATTGTTGAATAAATGAACTGAGAGATTGTACCTATATGTAAAGCTAGATCCAAGCCCACTTGTTGAGCAGGCCCTCTCCACTCTCTCCTCCTGTTTTCATCTCTGCATGCTTCCTTTCCTCTTTAATTGCAGTGCCCACTTCCAGCAGGCACTGGAATCAAATAAATGGATAAATGTGCATAGTTTTCTTTTTTCTTTCAAAAGGCCAATTACAGTCTGGGGTGATGATTATCCCATGGAGTCACCCAGACCTTGTTTAATGAGCAACAGGAATCTGCAGGGACATGCTGTTTCCCAGAATTGGGGTCAAAGGTTGCAAAGATGGGCTGCAAAAAACCCACAAAAGCCAGTGACAGTTTTTTATTTTTTCCCAAATGTCATTTATTCTGCTTAGTGATAATTACAGTGTATCCTGTCATTGTAATAACACACCAATTAATGGGGAAAATGGCAGCTCATTACCCTATGAAATAGTAGAGTTTTCAAATTGGCTGGATGCTCTCAAAAGCTTGTAATCACAAACTCTGCTCTTATTCTCTGTTCATATTCTCTGTTTAAAATGTAGCTTCCTTCAGATTAGATGTCATTATAAATCCTTTGACATACAACTTCCCTTCAGATATAGCTCATTTAGATTGTGTAAAACTCAAATTTCATTTTTCATGAAAATCAGGTATGTTAATTTGAATATCTAAGGCAGACTTAAATTCTTAAGGAAATTTTTATAAGTGGTCTTGCTTTCTCAGTTTTCTCAGGATTTCTTAGAAACCCTGCCAAGGGCTAATATTTAGGAAATATTATTTATCCTGACCAGTTGCTTCTTTTGAAAGATATTACTATACATCCTGGTGGTACAATTTTAAATGATAATATATTATTTTAATCACAAAAAAGAAAACAAAAAGCCCCCCACAAAACATTTAAGAGGGTAAAATGGTAACAGTTTGGATGTGAGCAGCTTACTATCTAACCAACCCAATTTTCATTTCCCACAGCTATAGTGGAAGCTGCTAAAGCTAAGGAAGGCCAGGTGTGGTGGTGCACACCTGTATCCCAGCACTTTGGGAGGCTGAGGCAGGTGGATCACTTGAGCCCAGGAGCTTGAAATCAGTCAAGCAACATAGTGAAACCTTGTCTCTACCAAAAAAATTTAAAAAAATTAGACGGGATTGGTGGCTTCACCTGTGGTTACAGCTGCTAAGAAGGCTGAGGTAGGATCACTTGAGCTTGAGAGGTTGAGGCTGCAGTTAGCCATGGTTGCTCCATTGCAGTCCAGCGTGGGTTAGAGTGAGACCCTGTCTGATAAAAAAGCTAAGGAGTAAGACACATTTATAGGGAGATGATTTAAAGTAAGCTAAAAAGTATAATAGTTTATGTGAAATTGAACAAAAATAAATGAGGCAGGTATTTTGCTTATAATGCAGACATTTTGTTTATAATGTAATCTATGTTACCAAGAATCCACACACAAGTATGGATATGGAAAACTATTCTGCTAATAATTCAATTACACAAGAAAGAATTTAAAAGGCAAAAAAAAAAAAAAAAGTCACCATCTAAAGCACTGATCCGTTTAATCTTTTTTCAATACTGTTCATTTGAGGGGGAAAAGCTTTCTTTGGTCTTTACATTTTCACTTAGCAAAAAAAAAAAAAAAAAAGTATGAAACATACTAAATAAAAGAGATGTGGGGATTGTTCAGTGATAATTTAAGAAGGATACTATTGAAAGCAAGCAGTTTGACTTCAACATTTTATTTCTGCTATTTGGATTTTTCCTGAAATAATCTAAAAAGGTGGATTGTGACTCAACCATAAGTTTTGAGGGCCTAAACCCCATATTCCTTTTCTTTTTTTAATTAGCCCTTTAATTTTAATATGGGGTAGGTTATGACAGGTAATCAAGGTTAAGACCAGAAGTAGGAGAGTGGGTTTTTGGAGGTAGGGGACAGTGGAAAGATTGGAGGTGACACTGATAATCAAGATAGTTGCATATGAAATGTAGTTCTTACATAGGAATTTTATATGGCTATTCTTTTTCCCTGTTGATTGCTCAGAAATTAAATGTAAAATTTGTGCATTAGCAGTGAATGTCCAACATAATTAACATATTACAAATAGTTCAATGATCTCTCTTTGTGAAATAATTGGTGACTATACAAATAAAATATATGGCTTTTTACACTGCCTTCAGTTCTAAGTAAATGTATTTTTTTTTTTTCTCCAGGGCAAGATTGTCCTTTAAAACATCTACTGTCTGCTTACTTTCTATTCTGAAATTGTTTAGTATTTTCAACTTCATCCTTTTAGGCAAAAATAAATTTCAACAAAGCTAGTGTGGTCACATCTAGCATACCTACGTAGTGATCGAATAACAATTTAAAATCCTAAGGTCATATTAAATGAGAAAAATAGAATGTGTTACTTGTTTTGGATCCTAGAACATTAAAATGCAGGTACGACGGTAGAAGATCACTTTTATTTTTCTCTGTGACTTATTGGGCCCACTAGAAAAAATTATAAGGAAAACCCAACTAATGGCCTTGTAGCTCAAAGAAAAGGAAGTCCCTAACCAAATCCAGATTATATGAACTAGAGTGCAAAGTTATTTTCTACAATTGCATTGTTTCCAGTTGAGTGGATTTTTCATTTTAGAAAAATCACTTCTAATAGAAATAGGACAAGTAGCAGCAGCAGCAGCTACAACCTCAGGTACAGCTGAATATCCCTTAACCTTTTGTTTATTTTGTTTCCTTATAAACAAAAATGGAGTGGGAAAGATGCTTGGAGATCAATCTAACCACAGGTCCCAATGAGCTAACTGCCTAGTGCCTTCCCTAGGCTGAAAGATAAGTCTATGACGCTCTTTCCTGCTAGGACAGTGGTAATGATGAAGTGGGCAGAGACAGAAAGAGTCATTTATTAATGCATTCTTCAATTCATCAAGTATCTATTGTATATCATAGACTTATATGCACCGGACTCTGGGATAGACTATACGGAGACAAAGTTAGTAAAGCCAGACGTGGACCATGACCTTTTGGAGTTTACAAGCCAGAGGAGTTATTAATCAAGTAAACTATATTATGAGTATAGTTTTGCAACTCTTAACAAGCACTAGGAAAGGGCCAGACCAATTTTTGCAATTAACAAAATTGCAACTCTTAACAAGCACTAGGAAAGGGCCAGACCAATTCAGCTCAAGGTTTTACAAACAATGTTAGTTCAGTTATTAATTCAGTGAACATGAAGGACATTATCCGGCCACTTTCAGAATATGTTTGAGATCTTGAAAAGGGTATATTTCAGTACCTTTCCTTGTTTTTGCAAAGGCGTTGTTGTTGAATTGGTGCAAAAGCACAAGGGGGTAGGATTATGTAGGTTTTTCATTATCCGGAAGAAAAATTTTTTTGAAAGAAAAAATATTTAATTCAATTTTAAAGTAATTATAATTACTTGCCAATGTTAGTAACAGCACAGCTTCAATCTTGGAATCAGATTGGTTAGCACCACTTTGTTTCTTTTTCCATACTGATTTTCATGTATTTGCTTTTTAAAAAAATTAAACATTTTATTTTGTGGAATTACAGATTAACATGTAATTATAAGAAATATACAGAGATCTTTCACTCATTTCCTCTAATGGTAACAGCTATCAAAACCACAGTAAAATATCACACTAGGTACTATATTACATGGACACTGACACAGTCAAGCTACAGAATATTTCCATCACCACAAGGATATCGTGTTGCCCTTTTGTAATCTCACCCACTTCCTTCCTGCCTCCACCTCCTCAACACCTGGTGACCACTAAACTGTTCTCCTTTTCTTTTCTTTTTTTTTTTTTGAGATGGAGTCTTACTCTGTTGCCCAGGCTGGAGTGCAGTGGCACAATTTCGGCTCACTGCAACCTCTGACTCCCTGGTTCAAGTGATTCTCCTGCCTCAGCCTCCCGAATAGCTGGGGTTACAGGCATGCGCCACTACGCCCAACTAATTTTTATATTTTTAGTAAAGACGGGTTTTCACCACGCTGGCCAGGATGGTCTCGATCTCCTGACCTCTTGATCCGCCCGCCTTGGCCTCCCAAAGTGCTGGGGTTATAGGCGTGAGCCACCACATCCGGCCTAACTGTTCTCCATTTCTATAATTTGTCATTTAAAGAATGTCATATACATGGAATTATATAATATGTAACCTTTTGGAACTTGCTTTTAAAACCCAGCATAATTATCTGGAGATGCATTCATGTTGCATGTATCATTAGTCAGTTCGTTTCTATTGCTGAGTTAGTATTCCATGATATGGGTATACCATAGTTTGCTTAACTGGTCACCAGTGAAGGACATATGGGTTGTTTCTGGTTTGGGGTGACTATGAATAATGTTGCTAAATATTCATGTATAGGTGTGAGATAACTGCTCAGAAGAAATTGCTGGGTTATATGGTAATTGCATCCTTCTTTTCCAACAAATTGCCTTACTATTTTCCAAAGAGACTGTACCATTTTACATTCCCACTGGTACAGTGTGAATGATTCAGTTTCTCTACATCTTCACTAGCATTTGGTATTGTCACTATTTTGTTTTAGCCGTTCTTGTAGCTATGTAGTGATATCTCTTTGTAGTTTTTTTTTTTTTTTTTTAATTTATTTTTTGGAGGTGATGTCTCACTATCTTGCCCAGGCTGGCCTTGAACTCCTGAGCTCAAGGGATCCTCCTGTGTCAGCCTCCTCAGTAGCTGACACTAGAGGCATGCACTTTTGCACCTGCCTCTCTTTGTGGTTTTTAATTTGTGTTTTCCTAATGGCTAATGATGTCAAACACCTTTTCATGTGTTTATTTGCAATCTGTATAACATGTTTAGTGAAATATCTGTTCATGTCTTTTGCCCATTTTCCAATGGAATTTTTTTAACTGTTGAATTTTGAAGGTTCATTATATATTTTTCGATACTAGTCTTTTGTCAGATATGTGTTTTGCAAATATTTTCTTTCCATCTGTAGTTTATCTTTTCATCCTCTTAACAGGGTCTGAGTCTTTCACAGACTGAAGTTTTAAATTTGATAACAGGTTTTCAATTTTTTTCTTTTATAGGTAGTGACTTTGATGTGAAGTCTAAGAAGTCTTTGACTAGTGCTAGAGCCCAATGTTTTTTTTTCCATTTTATAGTTTTGCATTTTACATTTATGTCTGTAATCTATGTTGAGTTAATTTTTATATAAGATATAGGACTTAGATTGATGCTTATTTTTTCATCTGTGGATGTCCAATTGATCCAGCATCTTTAGTTTAAAAGGCTCTTTTCTTTATTGAAATACTTTTGCAACTTTGTCAAGAATCAGCTGGGCATATTTCTTGTGAGTCTGTTTCTGGATTCTCTATTCTGTTCCATTGATATGTATGTGTCTCTTCTGACAATACCGCACAATCTTGATTATTTTAGCTATATAATAAGTATTGAAATTAGGTAGACTGATTACCTTCACTTTATTTCTGTTTTTCAAAATTGTTTTAGCTATATCTAGTTGCCTTGCCTGTCCACATAAATTTTAGAACAAATTTATTTATATCTTTAAAAAAATCTTTCAGGGATTTTGATTTCCCTCATGAATATAGATGTGAGACCTCAGTAATATATTAGCAAATCAAATTCAGCAATATATTAAGAGAATTATACACCAGCAGCAAGTATAGTTTATTCCAGGGATGGAAGGCCGGTCTAATATTTGAAAAGCAATCATATTGAAAGATCAAAGAGGAAAAAAATCACATGATCATATCAATGATGCAGAGAAGGCATTTGACAAAATTCAATACCCATTCAAGGTATGAATGTCTTTGGGTTTATCCTGCTTTTGGTTCAGTCAGCTTCATTTGTTCTTTTTGGTTTTTTTTGAGGTGGAGTCTCACTCTGTCGCCCAGGCTGGAGTGCAGTGACATGATCTCGGCTCACTGCAAGCTCCACCTCCTGGGTTCACGCCATTCTCCTGCCTCAGCCTCCCAAGTAGCTGAGACTGCAGGCACCCACCACCACACCCAGCTATTTTTTGTATTTTTAGTAGAGACGGGGTTTCATCATGTTAGCCAGGATGGTCTTGCTCTCCTGACCTCGTGATCCACCCGCCTCGGCCTCCCAAAGTGCTGGGATTACAGGCGTGAGCCACCGGCCACGGCCAGTCAGTTTCTTTTAATGTGCAGGTTTATGTCTCTTGCTGAATCTGGGGAATTTCTAGCTGTTATTTCTTTGAATACCATTTCAGTCCCATTTTTTCTCCTCTCCTTTGGAAACACCAATGACATACATATTAGATCTGTTATAATCCCACATATCCCCAAGGCTCTGTTTATTTCATTCAGTCTACTTTTCTCTCTCTTTTTCACACTGGGTAACTTTCATTGCTCAATCTGCCAGTTCACTGATTCTCCAGTCCTCTCCATTCTGCTGTTGGGCCCATCCACTGAGGTGTTCATTTTGGTGGTGGTTCTAAAATTTCCCTTTGGTTCTTCTTCGTATCTTTTATTTCCTTGCTGAGGCTTTCTAGTTCATTGTTCATCTCAAGCATGATCATAATTGCTCATCTATGTATTTTTGTTATAGTCGCTTTAAAATCTCTTTCAGATCATTGTTGCATCTTGGTTCACTTGGTGTTAGCATTCATTGATTGTCTTTTGCTGTTGAGTTGAAATCATCCTGGTTCTTGGTATGATGGTGATTTTTAAAAATTGAAACCTGGACATTTTTTTCTTATGTTAAGGAGACTCAATCATATTTAGACTATTTTAACTGGTTTTTCTCTCTAAGAGCTCTGACAAGTGTAGAGGGGCACTGCCTTGTTACCACTAGGTGGAAGCAGAAGTCTCTAGGTTCCCTATCCAGCCTCCTAAGGACAGGTGGGAAGTCCTTGTTACTGCTGGATTGGGGGAGAGTTTCCGCTGCTGATGGGGTCTCCACTGACGCTAGGGTGGGGTGGTCTCATTGCTGCTGGGTGATGCTGAGTGTCCTGACTCTCCACTAGGTTTCTTCTGACATCTTCTTCCCCACGTGGTAAGAGGAAGGGGTGCCTCATTACAGCTGGGTGAGAAGTCCAGGGTCCTCCAGTGATCTCTGCAGATACCACCATGGGATAAATGGTGGGGCCGGCCGGGCGCGGTGGCTCAAGCCTGTAATCCCAGCACTTTGGGAGGCCGAGACGGGTGAATCACAAGGTCAGGAGATCGAGACCATCCTGGCTAACACGGTGAAACCCCGTCTCTACTAAAAAATACAAAAAACTAGCCGGGCGAGGTGGCAGGCGCCTGTAGTCCCAGCTTCTCGGGAGGCTGAGGCAGGAGAATGGCGTAAACCCGGGAGGCGGAGCTTGCAGTGAGCTGAGATCAGGCCACTGCACTCCAGGCCTGGGCGACAGAGCGAGACTCCGTCTCAAAAAAAAAAAGAAAAAAAAAAAAAAATGGTGGGGCCTTGTTATCAGGTTGGGTGGTTTTGGGATGGAAATACTGCCTCGCTACTTGGACTTTGTTAACACTGCCCTGGTGGGAATTTTGGAATGCCTCATTGCAGTTTACTGAGTGAGGAAGGTTAAGTTCCCACAGTGAGTTTGTCTGTATGGGTGGGAGGGAGGCCACAGTTTTCTTCATGCTGTTTGAATAGAATAGGGAGGTTATAACTAAAAGTTTTCTATCTCACTAGGCTTCCCCTATCCTGGTCCTTTCAGAGAGAGAAGGCTTTTTTGTCCGTGCTCATTGGCATTGTCAGGTCTCTGGCTTCTTCCATTCCCAGTGTGGAATACATGATACAGAAAGGGAACCCGGGAACTCACCGCTTTGTTGTTTTCTGGGTCGCTAGGGCCCTAGCTGGTCGTCTGCTTCTCTCCATATAATGTCCAGGGTTTTCTTATATATCATGTCCAGAGTTTCACTTGTATTTAACAGAGGGAATAGGGATAAGTACGTCTACTCAATCCTTCCAGAAGCAGAAGTCAGTCAATTAATTTTCCTGATTAATGCATTTTTATTCCACATGTAGTCTCATCTTGAGTTCAGTAAACAAGAATCTAAATAATTCACAAAGGAACATGGACATATGTAAAATATGTGCCCAGAACCCAAATGCTATTCACCTTCATCAGGGTCTCTACTGTGGTCCAAACCGCGACTGTCTCTCATCTGAATTATTGGAATGATCTCATGATTGCTTTGCCCTGCCCCCTACTTTCTATATTCATTACAGAATCCATAGGGGTCCTATTAAAACATGAATCTGATCACTGCTGAAAATTTTCCCACGTGTTCCCCAACCACACTCAGGGTAAAAGCAGAAATATGTATAATGGCTTACAAGGCCCTACAAATTCTGTACCAGCTCTTTTGACCTTCCTCCTATTCTACCCCTCACTCAATCTGATGCGACCATGGCGTTCCTCTCACATGTGGGGCTTATCCCCACCTCAGGATCTTTGCATTAGCTCTTTCCTTTGTCTGCAACACTCTTGCCCCATACATATCCTCATGGATAGCTCGTTCACTTCTTGGAGATCTTCGTTCAAATGTGTGACCTTCCCAGGTCTTTCCTTATCACCTTGGTTAATGCTGCAACCATCTGTCACTTTCTCTACCCTCCGTGTTCCTCTTCTTGCTTTATTTTCTCCATAGCAATTTTCTCTTCTAATATACCATGCATTTACAATTTTAGTTTGTTTACTTTTTGCCTCTTTCCATTAAAATATAAACCCATGCAGGCTATGGTGTATTGTCTATGTTATTGCTGTGTTGTCCACATTTAAAACAGTGCCTGACATATAGGAAGTGCTCAATAATATCTGCTGAATGAATAATTGACCTTCCAAGCTTCGTTGACGTAGAAATTTTTCATGATGGGCCGGGCGCGGTGGCTCACACCTGTAATCCCAGCACTTTGGGTGGCTGAGGCGGGCGGATCACGAGGTCAGGAGATCGAGACCATCCTGCTGAACACAGTGAAACGCTGTCTCTATTAAAAATACAAAAAAAAAGAAAAAGAAAAAAAAATAGCCGGGCCTGGTGGCGGGCGCCTGTAGTCCCAGCTACTCCAGAGGCTGAGGCAGGAGAATGGTGAACCCAGGAGGCGGAGCTTGCAGTGAGCTGAGATCCGGCCACTGTACACCAGCCTGGGAGACAGAGTGAGACTGTCTCAAAAAAAAAAAAAAAAAAAAAAAAGAAAAAAAAGAAAAAAAGAAGAAATTTTTCATGATGCAGCAATAGCTCTGGTGGTCTGACTGACAGCAGCTGTGATGATGACAAAAGATGAACTGTATTACATGTTCCTTTGGAAGCATTTATACATGGATCCCTGTCTTAATGTTCTACTATATTTCTTAGATATTCTTTCTCCCTCTGCTTCCCTCTGCCTTTCTCAGTCCAAACCTACTACCAACTATATGGTTTTCTCAATAATCTCTAGATTTAAAAAAAGAATCTGATTCATCCAGTGAATTGACAAAGCTCCTGTGATATCACGTTATAGGTCAGTGGCCATGGAATCCCTTTGGCTCAGACCTGAGTCGTGTGGTATAGTAAATGGCTACCTCTGCTTGATAAATTGCCTAGGGCAGTTCTCTCGGCAACAGCAAGAGAACAAGGCAGAAGTCCAAGAATGAATCAGTTCTTTTCTAATGTGCTTAGACAACTCAGACAACTCTGTAGATTTGTGAAGTTTTAGATTTAAAAATAAAGTCCTCAAATCCTTCTATTAACAGTTACATCTTATCCAAGCTGCTAAGCCAGCATCTTAGAAAACAAAAACATAATCGTAGCTAAATATTTACCAAAAATGACCCCTGACTTTTCAGACATTCTGGCTAGGAAAAGATTCAGCTCCTTGAGAAACTTAAGAATCTATGCAACAAGTAGCAAATAGTTTAACTAAACTTTTATTTTTGAAATGAAATTGAATTTTAATATAGAACAAGTAGAAGGGCTTTCCTCTTGCATGTACTGTCTTGTCAGAAAAGTGACAAAGCCCTTTCCTTTGAAGCCTGTACTAGTGGGATCCCACAAGACCCTTGAGAGTTCTTGGGGAGTAGGGAGAATTCTGTGTCTCGGATATTATGGCTCCACTACAGTGCCTTTCTGAGATCTCTTGGAAATATACAAAAACAAAAATGTCAGAGTCAACTGCTACTGCCCAGCATGACAGGTAAGAGACAGCAGTTCAGAATTGGTGTAAATTTTGAATTTTTGGTAGGAATTCTTTTCCTAGCCGTACTCAGGGAAAAACTGCTTCTAACATGCAGAATGCAATTAGGCTCATTGTATAATCTCCCACTTTTTAAATAACATGGCAAATACATTATAAACAAACTATTCCATCACAAGCAACTTACAAAGCATGAGAAAAATAATATTAAGCATATTTTTCCCTAGGAAATGTCTATCATATCCAACAGCTGTTTGTCATTATGTTGTTTGGTGGGCTTTTTTCTCTCATATCTATAGATGAAAGGAAAAAGCTATTATGAGTGAAGTGTGAAAAAATTACTAAATCCCAAAGAACCAGTGGAATGATTTCATATGAGTATATTTAATTTTGGAGAAATGGGACCAATTTGAAATTTCAGCAGAGCCTTTTGCTTTCACTTTTCTTTAGAATCATTTCCTTTTTCCTATTGAACATGGGGTATTGATTAAACAAGCTTTTATTTACTTTTCATTGAACTCCTCCAAAAGTAGAGCCGAAGAGTTTGCCTTTCATTGGTGACATAAGTAAATGCTATTAAGCAAAATGTACATGGAAATAAGTAAGATCTTCCTGTTTTTCCACCTTATGGAACATCCCTTTATAATCGAATAAGCTTTTAATTCTCCTGATTAGAGTGCAACATTACCCAAATTGAAAGGAGGTAGATTAAATAGCAGCGTGTCTAAATTAGATGAATTATCTGTTGATTAGAATAGAATGACAAGTGATTACCATGCTTTTTTCATCTTCATTTGCCCAATTATCTTTACTTGTTTAATTATCATCGGTAGAAAATGAGGCCAATAAAATTTTCAAGAAGACATTTGTATCATTTTAGTGCAGCTAACATTGAAAAACAGCAACCAAGTAAAACAATCAGGACACAATGTCAACATTTAAAAAGTCAATTTTGTGATACTGCTTTGTTACTATTTAGTGTACTTACTGTCAGCCATTTGAGCCATAATGAATCTGGTGCAATCATTAAACAAAAGTCTTAAGATGGAAAGCTGCCCTTTCCCCCTTCCCTCTGGCCCTAATAACACTTTAGGGCTATAAATTTCTGAAAAATAAAACACCAGCTTGCCTAGCAGCTAGCGTCTGAGAAGAATGTAACTCTGCCAACTACTACTAATGAAGGACCTGAGGCTTTTCTGACATAATTCAGCAATGCAGAGTAGATGGAGTTGTACTGAATTTGAATCTTCTTGAGGGCAAAGACTTATGCATTCCTCTTTATAACCCCAGTGTCTGAAACTATGCCACCACACTGCAGGCAAACAATTAAATTTGGCAAAAGCAAATACATGTGGTATGAGAAAGGTAATACTTTCCTATGTTATAATACTCAGTCTTTTCCCATGATATCTTCCCTACATCAAGAAAGGTTTACTTGATGTAAATGCTCCAGTGTCAAATTGGAGGCTAAAAAGCAGAGCAGTGGCAAGAAAGCACAAGCACGGCTTATTTCTGCAAAGAGATGCCTGTTCATTTGGGTGGGTATTTCTAAGTAGACCATATGGTCTAAATGTGGGTATTTGCAGGCAATAACAGGTAACAATGACATGATCCTAAATACAGTACTCACCCCTCTGGCTCTTAAGTTTCTTATTTGCATACTCCAAAGGAGGACTGGCCTTCAAATACGATAATGTGAAGTCAAGCAATTATTGAAAACATTCATTCACCACTGTAGTCTAGTAGATATGAATTATTCAACACTCTAGAACAAGAAATTTTACATTGCTTTATTTGTGTAAATCAAATTAATTCTCATGTCATGGCCCCACTTCTCAAGGTTGCATGAAATTCAATTATGAAAGTGTTTTAGGAGGCCCTCTACCTCCTTCGAACTAGTCTTTCATGTTGCCCAGAAAATGAGGTTCCTGTCACCATCTTTGTTCCTTCTGCATTTTGCTGTTGATGTGGTTCTCACGGGAGTCCTCTCCAAGGTTCTGCCACAGAGGCTTTTGGCTCTCCTCTCCAAGTGTCTGTGCTTGGAAGCCTGCCTCCACGGATGTTTCACAGCACAGCTAACCTCCAGTGTGGCACACCAAGTGTAAGTGGGACATATATATCTGTCCCTTGAAGATACTCCCTAAACACTCATTATCTTCTCATACTTGAAAAAGTTAACGTGTATTCGGTCTCTCTCTCTCTCCTGCCTACCTGCCTCTTTCCCTTTCTCTTTCTCCATGTCAAGATTTGCTTTTTCAACTCCCAGCATTAGCTTCTCCCTTTCTGCCCACCTATAGTTAAACTCCCAAAGAAACAGTTGAAGACAGAGAAATGTCCTGGGGTAGGGGAGCAGGGACTTGAAGTTTTCATTTTTAACTCAAAGGGCAAATGCTATAAGCAAGCCCTTGAGACAGAGGAACTCGGAAGTACATGCCTGCCTTCAAGGTACAAGGAAGTAAATATACCTCCAATTCTACAACAACAACACCTGACATGAACATTTTAATATGTTATGTATGCACATAGCTACTGTGTTACTTCTTATGCTTTAGATGAAAAGCACTTCTTGGTTGGATTTCACCAATGGAATCCAATTGTCCAGCCATAAAGAAGGTGCTCAAAGTAGCATGACCTTCCTTATAGATTCACTGTGACTCAGAGTCTATCCCTTTTCTGTGCATATTTAGGGCTTGGATGCTGAATTGTGCTATAAAAGCCAACAAGATTATAATTAAAAAGTCAAAATGCACACTAATTAACTGAAAATTAGAAATAAAGTGGCAACTAGACCAGATACTTACGTGAACCTGATCAGTAAATTCTCTCCCTGTAGACAGTATCTATACAGGAGACCGAATGATGCCATCACTTGACAAGCATGAAGTCAGATCAGAGTGAGTGCATTATGTGTCTTAGCCTGATACATCAGTTTCAGCATCAGAGAAATGGAAACACCAGAACTTGGGCCTGGGTCTGGAAATTGTCTCTGAAATGGTTTTGGTGGTCATGCTCCATAATTTTTCCTTCTTTTTTTCTAGGCTTTGTGCTAATCTATATCTGCCTCCTTTTTGACTGACATTCTATATGTATGCTAGGACTTCCAATCTAATTGGTAAATTTCTCCTAACCTGGGAGTCATCTATTACACATACTGTGAAAACGTACATGTATTTAAGAAGACATCAAGCTTGGTACAGTGGCCAACTACATGCCCACCACTTAGCTTAATAAATAAAACTAAGATAGTCACAGCCCCCTGTCCTGTGTGCACACTGTCTGATGCATTCCTCTCCTTCCTTCCTTCCCTCTCTCCCAGTGGTAGACATCATCCAGAATCTGGTGTTATAATTTTCTTTCATTTCTGTGTATTTTTACTACATAGGGTATGTGTTTCTAAACAATATATAGTGTAGTGTCATGTGTTTTTAAATTTTATATAAATATTCTATGGGCACTTTTGGCAACTTGCCTTTTTCTCAATATCATTATATTTGTGATATATATCCATATTAATACATGTGGCTCTGGTTTATTCATTCTCATTGCTGTGCAGTACTCCAGTATAGGAATAAAATGAGATATTTGTATTTCCGAAGACAAAGAGAGCCAGACACTTATTAAAGGTAGCAAGGCAGATATTTTATTCAGTATAAATCCCAGCTCTAAGAGGAAGGTGGCTGAGGTTTTTAAGAGGAAAGCAGATAAAGAATAAAAAAGGATTATTAGGAAGTGCAAAAGGGGAACAAAGAAAGGACTGAGGGGGTATGTGAAAATGGAAAATTATAGAAGGGGAATTAGGTTGAGAATTGCTGAAAAAGGTTTGGCAAGATGGGTTGAACAATACACATTTTGCATTTTGGCATTATTGCATTTTCTTTTTTTGAGATGGAGTCTTGCTCTGTCACCCAGGCTGGAGTGCAGTGGTGCGATCTCGGCTCACTGTAACCTCTGCCTACCAGGTTCAGCTATTCTCCTGCCTCAGCCTCCCGAGTGGCTGAGATTACAGGCATGTGCCACCACACCTGGCTAATTTTTTGCATTTTTAGTAGAGATGGGGTTTCACCATGTTAGCCAGGATGGTCTCGATCTCCTGACCTCATGATCTGCCCGCCTTGGCCTTCCTAAGTGCTAGGATTACAGGCGGTAGCCACTGTACTGGACCATTGCATTTTCTTTAGCAAAGACTTAGCTTGGGAGCTGGGGCTGCCTTTAGAAAATGGCCTAGTGTGGTGAAAGTCAGGCTAGAGTTCCGTTTACTCTCTTAGCACAGTGTTTAGCAAAGGGCTCTGTGCCTTGGAAGAATTCATAGCTGACAGTATTCACTGTACTGTTGTAGGACATTTAGGATGTTAGCCGTTTATTTATCTTTATAAACACTGCTGCTGTAAACATTCTCACACAAATCTTGTTTACACGTCTGGGATTTTCTCTAGGATATGAACCTATCTGTGTTATTGCTCTATAAAAGAATATGCACCCCTTCAACAGACATTTTCAAGTTGACATTGTCAAATAATTTTTCAAAGTATAAGGAATAAAGGACAAACCCACCAGTGGCATATGTGTGCCAACTCTTCCACATTCCAGACAAAATGGATCTTGTCAGATGTTAACATTTTTGCTGTTGCCAAATGTGTCTGAAATGTACCTTATTACTTTTTCAGTGTCTGAAATGTACCTTATTACTTTTCCCTGATTATTAATGAGGTTGGCCATCTTTCCATATGGCCATTAGGGTTTGTATATATGATAACCTGTCCATACTTATTGTGCAGTTTTTGGCACGTGGTTTATCTGTTCTTTACTGATATTTCAGAATGTTTCAGATATCCGACTGGGTGCAGTGGCTTACGCCTGTAATCCCAGCACTTTGGGAGGCCAAGGCGGGTGGATCACGAGGTCAGGAGATCAAGACCATCCTGGCTAACATGGTGAAACCCCATCTCTACCCCCCCCCCAAAAAAATGCAAAAAAAAACTAGCCAGGCATGTTGGCGGGCACCTGTAGTCTCAGCTACTCAGGAGGCTGAGGCAGGAGAATGGCGTGAACCCGGGAAGCAGAGCTTGCAGTGAGCCGAGATCATGCCACTGCACTCCAGCCTGGGCAAGGCAGTGAGACTCCATCTCAGAAAAAAAAAAAAATGTTTCAGATATCCTCCATTCTAATCCCCTATTGGTTATATGAGTTGCAAATATCTTTTCTCAGTCTGAAACTTGTCTTTTAATTTTTAAATGATATATCTTGATAAATGGAAGATTTATTATTTGTTGGCCATAATGTCTTTTTGCCCATGTTCCTATTGAGTTATTTGCCTCTTCCTTATTAGTTCAAACAAGTTATTTAAATATTCTGGATTCTATTCCAATATGTAACTTGTCTTTTCATTCTCTACCCTTTCTTTGAAGAAAGACTTTTAATTTTACTCTGAGTTTATCTAGCTTTTCCTTTATTGTGATTTTTATGCCTTGTTTTAAAAATCTTCCCCAAATCTCAGCAACAGATATATTCTTCTACATTTTCCTCTAAAAATTGTAAATTTTTGTCTTTCACAGCTACAACCTTAATCATGATTGTTGTGCTTCATGTGAAAAAGGAATGGTTTTTGTTTTGTTTTGTTTATCCAGATGGCTATGCAGTTGTGCAATACAGCTTATTTAATACGCCATAATGTCACCACCCATCTACAGTGCCACCTCAGTGACCCAATGTTACTCTGGATTTCTTCAGGGCTCTCTGTTCTGTGCTACTGGTCTATTTATCTATCACTGTGCTGACTCAATAGTGTCCCAACAAATCAGATGTTGAGAACTTTATACTTCTCTTTCGAGTGTTATTTTAGCTATTCTTGGCCCTCTAAACTTTCAAATAAATTTTAAAAAGCTTGTTGGGATTTAGATTGGAATTACATTGAGTCTATAAATAAGTTTGGGGAAAAATGATGTCTTTACAACATTGCATTTTTGTCATTCAGAAACATGGTACTTTTCTCCATTTATTTAGATCAACTTTAATGTTTTTTTTTTTTCTTTTTTTTTTTTTGAGACGGAGTCTCGCTCTGTCGCCCAGGCCTGGAGTGCAGTGGCCTGATCTCAGCTCACTGCAAGCTCCGCCTCCCGGGTTTACGCCATTCTCCTGCCTCAGCCTCCCGAGTAGCTGAGACTACAGGCGCCCGCCACCGCGCCCGGCTAGATTTTTGTATTTTTTAGTAGAGACGGGGTTTCACCGTGTTAGCCAGGATGGTCTTGATCTCCTGACCTCGTGATCCGCCCGTCTCAGCCTCCCAAAGTGCTGGGATTACAGGCTTGAGCCACCGCGCCCGGCCAACTTTAATGTTTTTCAACAGAGTTTTGCACATCTTTGCTAGATTTACATCAAGGCACCATTTATTTATTTATAAATGTTAACTATTTTAAATTGTACTCTGTTCCTGTTGTGTAAAAATGTAATCACTTTTGCATACTGATTTTTATGTATGATATCCTTATAAACTCTCTAATTCTAATATTTCTGTAATTTCTTTGGCATTTTTGAAACACATTATAATATTATATAGGTAGTTATAATTCTTTTTCAATTTGTTTTTTATTTTCCTGATAAGGAAGCCACAGAGACATGCCAAATAAAAGCAATAATAATAGGCATCCCTTTCTTGTTATCGATTTGAATGCTTATGCATTTAATATTTCACTATTATATATGATGTTCGTGGTAGGGTTTTGGATAGTTTTTTGCTCTTGTTAAGCAAGATGTTTTTTGACTCAGTTTCCTGAGAGGTTTTTTGTTTGCTTGGTTGTTTTTTAATAAATAATAAATGTTGACTTTTCTCTATTGCATTTCTTCATCTATTGAGATCTTTAATGTGCTCAGATTATTTATGCCTCTGGAATGCAAACTTATCAAGATGTTTTAAATAGATTTTAGTAATGGCTTTACTAATGTTTTGAGTTTTCACACCTATATTCTTGAGTAGCTTTGAGTATTTTCCAGTCTTAAACCATTATTGTCATGTTTTTGTTATCAAGATTATCATAACCTCATAAAATGAATTGAGAATTTTCTTTTTCTATTCTCTGACTGAAAAGTCATGTTCCAGCCCTCTCAAGATTTACCCATTCTCTTGATTGTGTGTGTGTGTGTGCACATGTGCACTGATTTTCTTTATATAAATACAAGTAAACACAAATATATGTATATTCTTCTTCCTCCACCCCTGGCATCCGTACACAAAAGGCAGCATACATTATACGTTGTTCTGCACTATGCTTTTCTTACTTTTTTTTTTTTTTTTTTGAGATGGAGTCTCGCTGTGTCCCCAGGCTGGAGTGCAGTGGCATGGTATCTGCTCACTGCAACCTCTGACTCCCTGATTCAAGCGATTCTCTTGCCTCAGCCTCTTGAGTAGCCAGGATTACAGGCACATGACACCAGGCCCAGTTAATTTTTGCATTTTTAGCAGCGACAGGGTTTCCCCATGTTGGCCAGGATGGTTTTGATCTCCTGACTTTGTGATCTGCCCACCTTGGCCTCCTGAAGTGTTGGGATTACAGGCGTGAGCCACCGTGCCTGGACACTTTTCTTACATTTTGAACATATATCCTAGAGACCTTTTTACATCAGTGTATAGCACTTATCTTTATTCTTCTTTGTAGTTTTATAATATTCCAGGTGGTAGTTACAGTAAAATTCATTTACGCAGATTTCTATTGTCGTCAAACTTTTGCTATTACAAATAATGCTGCACATACGCTGGTAAAATATCATTTAATGTATATCCTGCCATATCTATAGAATGGATTCTTAAAAATGAGAGTGCTATGTCGAAGAATAAAACATTTATAAATTTTGTAAATATGCCAAATTGCCCTTCATAGTATGTGCTATGTTACACTCTATACCCATAGTGTAGGAGCATGCCTGTTCTCTGCAGCAAAGTTTTACACTGAGACCACTTTTTAATGGTTGTAGAATCTTTTCAATTTTCTGTTTCTTCTTGAGTTTGTTTCAGTAGTTTATACTTTTCTCGGAATTTATGTCATCTAAATGTTCACCCATTTTTGCATGAAGTTAATATTCTTATTTACTTTTTTAAGTTTTGCAGTACTTGCAGACATGGCCCCATTTCTCATCCTTAATATTGTTTACTTGTGACTTCTCTCTATTCTTTTTTTTTTTTTTTTTTTGAGACAGAGTCTTGCTCTGTTGCCCAGGCTGGAGTGCAGTGGCGCAATCTTGGCTCACTGCAAGCTCCACCTCCAGGTTTCACATCATTCTCCTGCCTCAGCCTCCCGAGTAGCTGAGACTACAGGCACCCGCTGCCGCGCCCGGCTAATTTTTTTGTATTTTTAGTAGAGACGGGGTTTCACAGTGTTAGCCAGGATGGTCTCGATCTCTTGACCTCTTGATCTGCCCACCTCGGCCTCCCAAAGTGCTGGGATTATAGACATGAGCCACCATGCCCGGCCTCTCTATTTTTGATCCATCTATCTAGATGGGATTTCTCAACCTTGACATTTTGGGTCAGAGGCTTCCTTCTTGAAGGGAGCTGTCTTGTGCATTGTAGGATGTTTAGCAGCGTTTCTGGCTTCTATTTACTAGATGCCACCAGCATCCCCCACCACAGATTGTGCCTGTATACACAAAATGTCTCCAGACATTACCAAATATCTCCTAGGAAAGAGGAACAGGGTACTGGGGGACAAAATTGCCCTCCGTTGCAAATTACTATTCTAGAAGTTTGGCAGTATGATCAGTCTTTTTAAAGAATTAATTTGAGTTTTGTTAATTCTGCTTCCTCTTTTTTATTTTTCTATTTAATTAATTGTTGCTCTTTTTCTGTTTTTGTGTGTGTGTGTTTGTTTTTTATTGTTGTTGTTACAGCATCTCACTCTGTTTTCCAGGTTGAAATGCAGTGGCGGATCACAGCTCACTGCAGCCTCCACCTCCCAGGCTCAAGTGATCCTCCCACCTCAGCCTCCTGAATAGCTGAGATTATAGGTGTGTGCCACAATGCCTGGCTAAATTTTTTTTTTTTTTTTTTTGAGACCTCACTCGAGCCTGCTGCCCAGGTTGGAGTGAGGTGGCACAATCTTTGCTCACTGCAACCTCTACCTCCTGGGTTCAAGTGATTCTCATGCCTCAGCCTCCTGAGTAGCTGGGATTACAGGCGCCTGCCACTGCGCCCACCTAATTCTTATAATTTTAGTAGAGATGGGGTTTCACCATGTTGGCCAGGCAGGTCTCAAACTGTTTACCTCAGGTGATCTGCCTGCCTTGGTCTCCAAAGTGCTGAGATTACAGGTGTGGGCCACAGTGCCGGGCCTGCCTGGTTAATTTTTTAAAAAATTTTGTAGAAGTGGGATGTCACTCTGTTGCCTAGGCTGCTCTCAAACTCCTAGACTCCTCATCCTCCCAAGGTGTTGGGTTTACAGGTGTAAGCCACCAAACCCAGCCAGTTTTCCTTTTTCTAATTTGGCTTATTGATGTTTATTTCCTAACTTTTTATGATTGATATTCAATAATTGAATGTTCACCTTTGGTTTCCTAATGTATGCACTTAAGGCTACATATTTTCCTCTAAGTATCACTTAACTATAATTTACAAGTAAGTGGTATTATAGTTTCGTTTTAAATTTCAGCTTTAAGGTTTTTTTACTCATGGGTATTTAGAAGTGTCTTTTTATATTTATTTATTTATTTTTTGAGACGGAGTCTCGCTCTGTCGCCCAGGCTGGAGTGCAGTGGCGCCATCTCGGCTTGCTGCAAGCTCCGCCTCCCGAGTTCACGCCATTCTCCTGCCTCAGCCTCCTGAGTAGCCAGGACCACAGGCGCCCGCCACCGCGCCCGGCTAATTTTTTGTTTTTGTTTTTGTTTTTCTGTATTTTTAGTAGAGACGGGGTTTCAGCATGTTAGCCAGGATAGTCTCAATCTCCTGACCTCATGATCCGCCTGCCTCGGCCTCCCAAAGTGCTGGGATTACAGGCGTGAGCCACTGCACCCGGTCAGAAGTGTATTTTTATAATTCCCAAATATATGGGTTTTTACTTACCTTTTAGAAATTGATTTCTAATTTAATGTAATTGTAAAGGAATATGTTTGCTTAATTCTGATTCTTTGATGTATAGCGAGACTTAGTTTATGGCTTACAATTTAGTCGATAATATTCATAAATGTTCCATATACTCTTGAAAATGATGTCAGGCCGGGCGCGGTGGCTCAAGCCTGTAATCCCAGCACTTTGGGAGGCCGAGACGGGCGGATCACGAGGTCAGGAGATCGAGACCATCCTGGCTAACACGGTGAAACCCCGTCTCTACTAAAAAACACAAAAAACTAGCTGGGCGAGGTGGCGGGCGCCTGTAGTCCCAGCTACTCGGGAGGCTGAGGCAGGAGAATGGCGTAAACCCGGGAGGCGGAGCTTGCAGTGAGCTGAGATCCGGCCACTGCACTCCAGCCCGGGCGATAGAGCGAGACTCCGTCTCAAAAAAAAAAAAAAAATGATGTCCAGTTACTTCATATAGTCTTCTGTATAAGTCCATTATCTCAGTTCTTCTCAAACTTTTTTGTGTCATGTCATGCTAAGGTAAATGAATGAAGCTGCCTGAGGTCAGATGAGACTGACCTGTAAGGCTGAAGACACCCAGTCCACGTTTAGCTATCCTTATGATGGAGAAAATTAAGATCTGAATCAACTTCTAACCCTTTTACAGTATAACAGTTCGCCAGAGCCCAGCACAGCAACTTACAAGTTTTACATTGTGTCAAGATTACTGTGTTTTTCAAATCTTCCAAACTTTTATCAATTTCTTTGTTTATTAATCTATTAATTATAAAGTTGTGTTGGAGTCTTGTTATTCTTATGGTTTCTCTTTGTAGTTCTGTAAATTTCAGATTTATATATGGTATTAGGTGCATATAATCAGGATTGTTATATATTCTTAATAAATGTTAACTTTATTAATTGCAATGACTCTTTTTATCTCTAGTATTGCTTTTGTTTACATATCAATTTTGGCTGATAATATAGCCAAAACAGTTTTCTTTCAGGTCATTTGGTTAGCATATTTTTCTTCTTTTTATTTTCAACTTTTGTATCCTATGTTTTGGGTGTACTGCTTCTAGTTAGCATATCAGTGGACCTTTTTCTCCATTTTCAAAATATTTGTCTTTTAAATTGAGATCTTAGTCTAGTAACATTGACTGAGACTGTTGATACATTTGGAATAATTTCTACCATCTTATTTTGTATCTTCAATTTTTGTCACTTTTGTCTTTTTGTCTCCCTTTCTTCTTGGGTTTTTGGGAGAAATTGCAGTTTTTTGTTTTTGCTTATTTGGGGGGTTTTCTCCCTCCCTCTCTCTTTCTTCCTTCCACTTATTTGGAAGTTTTACATTCTGTTTCTTTCAATAATAATCTAACAAATTTAACAACCACATTTAAATTAGTGCAAAGATAGTAAATGTCTTTGTTTTTTTTCTTGAGATGGAGTCTTGCTCTGTTGCACAGGCTGGAGTGCAGTGGCACAATCTCGGCTCACTGCAACCTCTGCCTCCTGGGTTCAAGCAATTCTCCTGCCTCAGCCTCCCAAGTAGCTGGGGCTACAGGCACCTGCCTCCACGCCTAGATAATTTATTTTTAGTAGAGACGGGATTTCACCAGGTTGGCCAGGCTGGTCTCAAACTCCTGACCTCGTGATCCGCCCACCTCAGCCTCCCAAAATGCTGGGATTAAAGGCATGAGCCACCATGCCCGGCCGATAGTAAGTATCTTTACACTCATCTTGAACAATATAAAAAATTTTAAATACTTTGATTATCTCCTCCAGATAAATATGTTATTTTGGTCTGTGTTTTTAATCCAAAAATTGAAAATTTTTATAGTGCAATTTAATGGTTTTTTTTCCAATTTATGTCTAAGTTTAACATTTTCTTTACTATATTTCTTATTGCAACTCAGACTTTCTTTCTGAAATCAATTTTCTTATTCCTGAAATCTCTTCATAGAAGTTCTTTTAAATAGTTCTATGAGTTGTAAATTCTGTCATTTTTAATTTTTCTGAAAATGTCCAACAATTTTTGGAAAATATTTCAGTTGGTGCAAAAGTAATTGAGGTTTTTGGTATTTCTTTTAATGCAAAACTGCAATTACTTTTTCAGCAACCTAATAGTTTAGCTGGATGGACAATTCTAACTTGAGGGGTATTTTATCTCAGCATTTTAAGGATTTTACTCTGTATTAGTCTGTTTTCATGCTGTTGATAAAGACATACCTGAGATTGGGCAATTTACAAAAGAAAGAGGTTTAATGGACTTACAGTCCCACGTGGCTGGGGAAGCCTCAGAATCATGAGGGAACCCAAGGAGGAGGAAGTCACATCTCACGTGGATGGCACCAGGCAAAGACAGAAGCGCTTGTGCAGGGAAATTCCCCTTTTTATAACCACCAGATCTCGTAAGACTTATTCACTATCACAAGAAGAGCACAGGAAAGACCTGCCCCCATGATTCGGATTCAATTAACTCCCACGGGGTCCCTCCAACAACACGTGGAAATTCAAGATGAGATTTGGGTGGGGACACAGCCAAACCATATCATATTCCATTATCTTTCTGGCTTGTATTGCTGCATTTGAGGAGTCAATTGTCAGAATAATAACTTCTTTGTAATGATCTTTTTCTCTGGCTACTTTAAGATCATCTCTTGGTCTTTGATATTCTGCAAATTCAGTACAAAGCATCTAGATATGGATTCATTGCACTTCCTAAATTTGCTTTTTGATTAAATATCATTTCTGGAAAATTTTCGAGTATTTGAAAGATTGCAAATTTTCCATTATTTTTATTATCTTCAAGAACGTCAGTTACCTCTACATAAAACTTCTTAGTCTCTCAAGTATCTTAACATTTTTCATGTTTGTCATCTCTTTATACTTCATATTGAGTCATTTCTTCAGTTACCATCAACCACTAGCTATTCTAACTTATTTGACATCAAATGTTTTATGTATTTCAAATAGTAAATATCTAATATTTCTTTTCTAAAAGTTCTTTTTTTCAAACTTGATTGGTCAATTTTGTTAATATGTTTTCTTCTCTTCATATTTCCAATGCCCTAATTTATTATTTAAAAATGTAAAGAGTTATGTTATAACATGTACATGATAATTCCAGCATTTTGGAATGTCTGGTGAGAATTTTGTTTTGTTTTGAGACAGAGTCTCACTCTGTTGCCCAGGCTGGAGTGCAGTGGCGCCATCTCTACTCACTGCAAGCTCTGCCTCCCGGGTTCACACCAATCTCCTGCCTCAGCCTCCCGAGTAGCTGGAACTACAGGCGCCCACCCACCTCACCCGGCTAATTTTTTTGTATTTTTAGTAGAGACGGGGTTTCACCGTGTTAGCCAGGATGATCTCCATCTCCTGACCTTGTGATCTGCCCGCCTTGGCCTCCTAAAGTGCTGAGATTACAGGTGTGAGCCACCACTCCCTGTCGAGAATTTTTAACACAGATACATGAAATAAAGCCTTAATTCAGATGTTTATAATTTATTTGAGATTCAGAAATGGCTCTGACACATTGTTAAAGTGCTAAGTAGAGGACCAGATCGTGTGATTTTGGAATATATAGGAAGGACAAGGAATTTACATAATGCCATTGAAGGGGCAGGTCAAAGGAGGCTTAATGAAGGATGGGTTGTTTAAGCTAAATCTCAAGGATAGGGAAGATTATCTTAGGCAGGGAAAGTTAAATCACAGAACCTTGAAAATGCATGGTATGCTTAGGAAGCAGTAGTCAAGTGTGGTTGGTATATTGGTATATAGGAGATATTGTGAATGAATACAATTTGAAAGATGTTTGCAGACAGGGCAAAGACATAAGAATTCTGGTTAAGTAGTTTTGATAGAGATGAGACAGCCAGGGGTCCCTGGAGAAACCTCACCTTCAAGCCTAAAACGGCCTGAAGGCTGAAAAACTAGACTGCTGGTCCCGGATGAAGCTGCCCTCTGCTGACTGAATAATGCCCACCTGAGCACTGGGAGGACAGGGTGGAGCCTCGGGAAGTTCGTGCCAGTGGCAGGGGGAGGAGCCTGGCCTCTTCAGTTCCTTGTTGGTGACCTGGAATTCAATCTGTGAGGTGGGAAACCTGTAGCAGGACTCTCTCTCACTTCACTGAGAGTTATTTTTCCTTTTTCCTTTTCACCCAATAAATTCTACTCCTCACCCTTTTATGTGTCTATGAGCCTAATCTTACCTGGTCATGTGACAAAAACCCGGTTTTAGCTGAACTAAGGAGAAAGTTCTGCAACAGTTTGGCCTTTCACATCTAAATAAATGCTTATGAAATGGTGATTCAAGGGCCATATTACATAAGAATCACAAGCTGTTAATATGTAGATTTCTAGGCTCCAATAGAAAACTTATGAATCAGAATCACTGAAGTATGTGACTCACATACGTATGCTTTATAAAATCCCCTGCTGATTTTTTGCTTCTCATTGAAGTTTGAGAACAATTGATCTAAGCAATGAAAATCAATAAGAGTTTTTTTAAAAGAGGAGGGAAATAATCTGTGCTATGTCTTAGACACACTCTGAGAGTAAGCAAAAGACTTTGGGAAGAGAGATAAATTACAAGGCTATTGTAGTAAGTCAGGTGAAAGATGCCATGAGCCTGGATGAGGGAAAAAGAAAAATGAAATGGGATATAGTAACAAAATCCACAGGCCTTTGTCCCTTAATTGGGTAAGAGGCAAGGGTGAGGGCTGAGTAAACTGCCCCAAGTGGTTTTGGCTGTATTCTCCCATCTCTGCTCAGTCTCTTGATTCTGGCTTCATCCTCAGAGTAGTAACAAGATGACTGCAGCAGTTCTGGGTGTCACATCAGGTGCAAAAGTGCTCAGATAGATGAGAAGTCATTTCTTCCTGTGGCTCTATTACAATACCCTTGAACTAATTATGCCCCACCTTGATTTCCTTTTCTCACCTGGGGAACAGCTCAATTTCCTGTGAGGGACCTGGCTGCATGAGGATGGGGAAAGTGCATACACAAAACCAGGGACTGTTGTCGATAGCCTCCAACACCGATTGGGTGTGGGGTTGGCCATTACACTAGAATAGTGACTAGCACATAGTGGGCTTACACAAATTTTTGTGGGAAGAATGCCTTACAGGGTCATTTTGAAAATAACAGCTCCTTGCATTTTGCCTACTTCTACATTTTACTACCTCAGTTGCCCCTTCTTATAATAGCTTGTTAGGTAGATTTAAATAGATATTATTGCCGATAAATTAGCTAGACTCTCAATCTCTTTGTTAAAAAAAAAAAGTTGCAGTCATAGGCTTTAACTTTTCCATCATGCCTGTCAGAAAAAAAGAAAGTGACAGTGATTATTTTTTTGTATGACCTAGTAATCTTTCAAGCATTTATATTGTTTAAAAGCACTGAAGTGGCCGGGTATGGTGACTCATGCTTGTAATCCCAGCACTTTGGGAGACTGAGGCAGGCAGATCATTTGAGATCAGGAGTTTGAGACCAGCCTGACCAACATGGTGAAACCCCATCTACTAAAAATACAAAAAAATTAGCCGGGTGTGGTAGCACATGTCTGTAGCCCCAGCTACTTGGGAGGCTGAGGCAGGAGAATAGCTTGAACCCGGGAGGCGGAGGTTGCAGTGAGCTGAAATTGCGCCACTATACTCCAGCCTGGGTGACAGAGCAATACTCCATCTCAAAAACAAATGAACAAACAAGCACTGAGGTGTCAATTACAATAATATTACAAGAGCAAGTAAGATAACCAATCAGAATTGCAGGTTTCCTCTGGTTATTCTCACAGGGCATTGCAACAAACTTTAACGACATCAAAGTCTTAGAAGAATCTCTTCTTCTAACAATACTTCCAAGGACAAATTTATATTAACAGAGAATAGAACAAGTTGGCAACAGTTATGAATATTCACACAAGTCTCCTTGTTGCACAGAAACAAGATTGATATTCTTGTGAATGTTCTTAATTTAATACCTTATCACATCAGACTATTTGAATTTATTTTATGATGCAGAAAGCCCTATCTTGTAACTTCAGGAGACAGGGGACATCTCTTCATCTTTTTTAGCCACCTATTGTTAATTGTGAAGACTTGCATTTTTTAAGGCCAGGCTTGGGAACTTCATTACTTAGCGTAAGAAGTGAAAAGAGGCCTAAGGCCTCATTTTTATTTGCAGAAACGGAATAAAGGATGAATAGGATGTTACTTCTTAACAGCGAGAGAAGGAACATGTGGCATTCATCTACCACATTCTGATTTTTGCTAAAGAGGAATATGCTAATGTCACAAGAGTGGCAAAATTGACAAGATGTCAACAAGCACAAGTAAAGGTAATTCTTTCTTAAGGTAATCAAAGGTTTAGAAACTTGGAGAGCAGGGGACACTGCAGCACCTCTGGCCAGAGAAACAAGTTTCCCTGCTCTGCTAAATCCCCTGCAACGAGAGGCTACAACTTCTGCCTCCCAATAAGAATCTGACTGTCCCACTTCTTTATTCTTTTTCCCTAACCGGTATTCAGCGTTGAACTCTGCAGACCGCTTTGTCTATTGCTGGAACCTTGTCTTCTAAGGCCTGGTGAGGTTGAATAAATTAGGTCAGACTGATACTAACTTGGTAATTGATATCAAGTTAGTGACAGTAAGTGATATTGCCCTTAACAAGTTGATAGTAATGTCGGGTGCAGTGGTTCACGCCTGTAACCAGCACTTTGGGAGGCCGAGGCAGGCAGATCATGAGGTCAGGAGATCGAGACCATCCTGGCTAACATGGTGAAACCCCGTCTGTACTAAAAAATATTTTTTAAAAAATTAGCTGGGTGTGATGGTGGGCACCTGTGGTCCCAGCTACCCAGGAGGCTGAGGCAGGAGAATGGCGTGAACCCGGGAGGCAGAGGTTATAGTGAGCCGTGATGGCGCCACTGCACTCCAGCCTGGGGGACAGAGCGAGACTCTGTCTCAAAAAAAAAAAACCAAAAAAACAAAACAACAACAACAATTTGATAGTAAGATTTAGAGAGCAGATGAAGCGTAAATAACCAAGGGATTGTTGGTCTTTTAAAAATAGGTTAATATTTATTTAAACTATCTGCATATGTCTTATCCATTTTCTAATTGATCTCCTTAAGTTAATTTTATTCTTTTGACTATATTTCTTCTGAACTTGTGAATATAGTAACCAATAATTGTATACAAATTTAATTTCTCATAGTTACAGATAAAATATCCTAAATTTTAATGGAGAGGAAATAATTTAATGCATATGTGAGAATTTTTCGTATTAGTCTTACAGGAAACTGACTTTTCTTTTATCTCTACAAATGTTCTGGGTGGTCTGGAGCAGATTCAGTACATGGAAAAATATTAGGTTGGTGCTGCTGGAACCTTGTCTTCTAAGGCCTGCTGAGGTTGAATAAATTAGGTCAGACTGACCTAATTTATTAAGTAATTACAGTCTTTCCATTACTTTTTTTTTTTTTGAGATGGAGTCTTGTTCTGTCCCCCAGGCTGGAGTGCAGTGGCGCGATCTCGGCTCACTGCAACCTCTGCTTTCCAGGTTTAAGTGATTCTCCTGCCTCAGCCTCCTGAGTAGCCAGGATTATAGATGCATGCCACCACACCTGGCTAAGTTTTGTATTTTTAGTAGAGATGGGTTTCACCATGTTGGTCAGGCTGGTCTCGAAATCCTGACCTCGTGATCCGTCCGCCTCAGCCTCCCAAAGTGCTGGGATTATAGTTGTGAGCCACCGTGCCTGGTCTTTCCCTTACTTTTAATGGAAAGACCACAATTACTTTTACACCAACCTAATACCAGTGAATTTCATTCTGCCAACCCCACTTCACCCCAAATGACATCTTTTTAGTAGTCCTTATTACCTCTTCAAAAGAAGTTAAGTGAAAAATGAAATCAAGATATTTTGGGTTCATTAGTTCATCTGTGAATTAGGTCCACCTGTGAATAACATAAATCTCAAAACAACAATGGCTTAAATAAAACAGAAATTCATCTCTCACTTTAAAGAAGGCTGGAGATAGGTGGTCTAAGGCTGGGATGCTGTTCCACGTGTTAGGAATTTAGCTCTTTTTATCCTATTTCTTGCCATCCTCAGCCCATGCATTCTATCTTGTGATCTAATATTGCTATTCAGACTTCAGCCACCACATCTTTATTCCAGCTACAGGTAATGAGGAGCCAAAGAAAGGCAACACAAGCTACAGGGGGAACATTGCTCCAGCAGCTGAGCATCTGGTATTAAAGCGAAAAACATGCCAAAGTTAAGCAAGAGAGACTTTATTCAAGACTATTGTAATAGAGGAGAGAGGTTGAACTCAACTCAGCCTCTGAGTTCAGGGTGAAACAAAGGGCTGGAGAGTTTTTAAGAGTGGGGTGGGGGTAATGGTAAGCCACCTGTGATTGCTAATTAGTCTTACCCACTATAAAAGAAAATTCTGACCTATCTCCATGACAGAAGGTAGGCTTTTGCCCTCCCACAGACTGGAGGATAAAGGCATTATCTTCCTTCAGAAATTACATTTCAAAGAGATGGTTTTCAGGTTTTTGAGAGAGACATTTCTGGGGGTAATCAAATAGGTTAAAAGCTTTTTGAGGATACATATACATTTGAAAGGAAGCCAAAAAAGAATTTGCAATAATGAGTTTTTTTTTTTTTTTAGTAAATACTTTAGGAAAACGCACAGGAAGAAATCTGTCTGAAGTTTAGTCAACCTGAGAAGAAGTTAATGCTGTCTTGATCACCAGTTAAAAGTAAAGATTCTGTACTTAGGAAAAATGGGAGAATGGAAAATGGAGAAAAACTGATTTGGCCCAGTTTGCTTAAGATTTTTCTCTCTCAATACTTTGTAGAAAGACTAAAAAGTAGAGTATTTAATTTAAAAATTAATTTTTCAAATGGTAGAATTTTTAGGTACCACTACTGCTTGTGTGGTTAAAAAAAATGAAAAAAGACAAAACAACAACAACAAAAAAACGATGTGGGAGACCCTTCCATTGTTCTAACAATTCATCCTGTAAAGTTAATTTGGGTTTGTAAAATAGAAGCATTGTTAACTGACCTCTACCTATGTGAGCCATTTTCCCTTCCTTCTATCAACATACTGAATCCTGAGCCAGCACAATAAACACCATGGCTAGTAGACTATTCTTATAACCTGCTGAGTCTCTCCCACTACCAAAACTGTGTTTCCAAGGAGTGCATGGCGTTGGTTCCTGCACTTGATTATTCTGGCTCTACTCGTAATTACGTAAGATAATTAATTGTTATGTGTCCTAATGAAATATGGGTGTGGAGGGAACTTTTCCTATGACAGTTAAGTTCACTGATTCCAAAGAATCAATAAACAGAATCACTAAAAACAAATTACTGACAATTTAGGTAAGGGTGAAATAACTCTTAAAGTCTTGGAAGAAAAGCCAAAAATCTTGAGAGATGCTGCAGTTAGATTTCATTAGAAATGTTTTTAATTTCTTATTTCACTTTAAAACTGGGACTGTAGACAGTGTTTTATGGACAATGATATTTATATAAGAAAAATGACATGGAACTTCAATCATAGACCTACTCAAGGCAAGGCGTTGGCCCTATATCAAAAGTTAATGAATAAATGTTTATACATTTTAAATTTAAATGTTTATGGTACTTTAAAAATTTATTCCGCACTTGACCCAATTTTTTCAGTTAATCTACCAACTACGTTCTTAATCAATGCAGATGGAAGAAATAAACCTACTTAATTATCAAGTGTTATGATGGATACTGACATCTTGAAAGACTTGTCCACTACATCAGAGGTGGCCAAGAATGCTGTTGATTGAGGTTCTTTTTCCATTCTCTTCCATTTTGGTCTAAATAACGAATGTTTCCCTGATTCCAAATGAGATAACTTTCATCCCCTACAGACAAAATTAGATAAAACTGGGCACAGAATTATGTTTTAGCTTCAATATTGGGATTTATTTATTTTTTGTGAGTTAGTTTTGGGTTCTGTCTTTTATGGAGAGTGAATATGAGGTCACTGCAGGGAAAACCTCTTTTTTTAATATACAAAACTGAAAAAGAAAAGGTAAGTCATTTTAAAGCAAGTGGTATTAATAAAATACTTTCCTGTAAAAACACTTTAATATGAAAATATTGTGGTAGATGTAAGTCTTAGTGTTTATTGAAAGCAACAAACTGTCATTTAAGTGGATTTATTGTTGGATTTTTCCTAAATTAGAAGGGCAGTTAGTGTGTACAAACTGCCATAAATCGTCATTATTTTTAAGAATTGTTTTCAATTTGTTTTAGTTAGCCTCTTTTGATTTTAAATAACAGAAATGCAGGCACAGCACTTAGAGATTACTATTGTTAAATAGACAGGATGCAGGGATAAAATTAAGAAATAGGGTCCAAGAGCACTTAAACCCAACTCTAGAAATCAGCTGTTCTACAGAGCAAGTAAGCAAGTCTAAGTCTAGACTTAGACTACCTATATTCAAATCCTGAGTCTGCAGTTTATTTGTGTGACATCAGGCAAGTTACTTTTTATCAGTCTTGGTTTCTTCATCTTTAAGATTCGGACTTAATAGCATCTATCTTTTAGGGTGTTATGTGATTAAATTAAGAATGCAGGTAAGCACTTACCACAGTGTCTTATGCTTAGCAAGTTCTCAATAAATATGACTCGTCATTGTCATGATTGTTATATGATTAGTCTGATGAGTTACGGAGTTTTGAACTCCAGTCTCTGCCATCTTACTGTTAGTTTCTTCCCCTTGTACTTGTACTTGCTTTTCAAAGCCCCAATTCTATCTATTGTTTTTTTCTGTTGTTGTTCTGATCAGTATCCGGTCTCTTGTATCTAGATTGGTTCAAAGATGAATCTACTGTCTTCTTCCTATAATGTATTCCAACTAATATATGAAGGAATAACAGGACTAGAATATCATTTTGCAAGCTCCTAATGAAACAAATGATCTTGCCAGGTGTCAGACAACTATGGCCTCTAGGCTACATCTGGCCTGCTTGTTTTTGTAAATAAAGTTTCACTGAAACTCAAAAAAAGAAAGGAGAATCTACTGTCTTGATTCAGGTACCCACACTTGATGCAGTCAGCCACGACTTCCTAGGTAGTAGAAGCTATGAGTGGGTGCAGAAGAGCCCTTCAGAAGAGGTTAAAGAATTGCAAACAGCATTTAGAAGTGTACCTCTGTTGAATTTATATTCTGTCTTGTTCCTTTCTGTCAATGCTCTGTTTTTCTGTGTTAACATAAATTGTCTGTTCTGTTAATCAAATGACAAAACCTCAGAGAAAGATTTAAAGCACATGTCTAAACTAATCACCCTCCCTTTACTCTGAAAAGACTAAAAGGCAGAAACGAAATCCACAGGCAGACAGCCCGGGCGGCACCCTGGGCCCAGTTAAAGATCGACCCCTGACCTAACCGGTTATGTTATCTATAGATTCCAGACATTGTATGGACAAGCGTTGTGAAAGTCCCTATCCTGTTCTGTTCTGATTACTGGTGCTTGCAGCCCCCAGTCATGTACCCCCTGCTTGCTCAATCGAAACCACCCCCCTCCCACCCATGGTTAAGCAAGCAGTTTGTCCAAAAAAAAAAAAAAAAAAAAAACCCTAGACGTTTGTAGTTTAAAAAAGGGCGGGAGCCAATCAGAAACTGCCGAATGTTCAAACTTCAAAATGTCAACCAATCCCAATCTTGTAACTGCAAAAATGCTCTAATCTTCTGTAACCTGTTTGTGCCTTACTATAAAAAGTAGGCTTGAGCTGTGCTCGGGACCTCTCTCTTGCCCTCCTGACTACGCCTGTATGGAGAGAGGTCCGGGTTCGAACCTGCAATAAAGTGATCCCGGCCGCTTGGCTTTGACTTCGGTTTCTGGTGGTCGTCTTTGAGGGGGGGTCTCGGAACTCAGGGCACAACAACTCTGCCAGAAATAAGCCATTTAATACCAAAAGGAAATGAGTTATCCCTCCTATTCTGGAGATTTGAGTTCAACTTATTGGAACTTTCAAAACATTGTCAGTGAAAATCTCAAGACTTGAAATTCATCTGTTTTCTAGTCATGATTTTTCTTTTTCTTTTCCTCTGTACACATTTTTTTTTTTTTTTTTTTTTTTGCAGTTGAAATGTTAAGGCTTATAATGATACAGGCTGAGGATCCATAATCTGAAAATCCAAAATCCAAAATATTCCAAAATGGAAAACTTGTTCGGTGCCATGACTCCACAAGTGGAAAATTCCATACCTGACATTATGTGACGAATGCACAAGACTATTTACAAATATTACATAAAATGCCCCTCAAGCTATGTGTATATAAATGTAAATGAATTTTCTGTTTAGGCTTAAGTTCCATTCCTAAGATACCTCACTACATATGAATAAATATTCCAAAATCTAAAAATCAGAAACACCTCTGGTTCCAAATACAGGATATTCATCCTGTATTCCTTCTGGAACATAAGCCCTGAAAACTGCCAAAGGCAAAGTATATATAGTCTGCAATAATTACATGATGCTCAGTAATTCATCGCTTACTCACATTTCAAATAGTCCTGCTTAGCTTATGGAATTATACTAAATTACACTAAAAATATACTATAGAATTACAGTAAAGTGGTAAGAATGCTTTGGCTTTCTGCCTCTGGCGAAGAGAGAATAACATCCTAGATGTACCTCCTACCTGAACATACTCTGCCAGCGGAAACAACTAAAATCCAGACAAAGGAGATGAAAGTGTTACTTGACACACTGTTTCAGGCAATGAAGGACAAGAGTCAAGAGTCCCTGAAAGATGGGAAACAAATGAGGTAATCACCCTTTCTTATTTCCTGGAGAAAAGTTTCAGGGCTTGGAGCAGGTAGATTCCTCTAGTTAAAAGTCCATTGATCTCTTGAATTGAGGAGATGGAGTTCCAGGTCAAGAGAAGTCAAAAAGGCAGAGTACTGGAGAGAAGGGAGCTGCATGTAGAGAAAATTGTGGAGATATGTGAAAAGTTGCCCTTAAGTATTCGGTTAAGTAGTGGTCAGTGCACGCAAGTGACAAAACTACCTGAACTTGGGGAAAAAACCCACCTGAAGTGAATAAAGAAAACAGTGCGTATGACTCACACATGGCTGGGAATAGTGTCGGTTTTCAACAGCCGAAGTGGAAAACCTCATAATTCATGAACAGTGGTACTAAGTACTAACGAGGATCTTTCCTCAGTAATAAACTAAATTTAACTTAGTCTAAAAGCTGCTCTGGCTTAATCTAACAAAATTTAAAAGCAAGATTCTAAATGATCAAATTGTGTCCAAGTAACTTGATAGTTTTCAGTCAGCTATGTAACTGAAAACAAACTACCAAGTTAGTTTTCAGTTACATAGCTCAAAAACATTTATAAGAATGCAAAAATATGCATCACCAAATAAAGGAAAACGTACAGTATTTTCTGTCCAATCAAAAATCATCAGGCATTTAAAGAGGCAGAAAATTGTAACCCACAATGAGAAAAATAAATCACTTGAAACTCACTCAGAATGACAGATAATAAAATTAGCAGATTTTAAAAAGCATTAAAACAGTTGTGACAGCTGTATCCATAGGTTGAAGATGTTAGATGAGAGACTAAGTATGTTAGACAGAGACATGAAAGATGGGGGACAAAAGACCTAAACTAATTTTATAGAAATAAAAACTAAGTTATCTGAGATTAAAAAGTCCTGTCTAGGATTATGGCAGATTAGATCATTTAGAAGAAAAGATTCATAAACTTGAAGATGTAGCAAGAAAAACTATCCAAAATAAAATACAAAAAAGAATGAAATAAAATAAACAGATAAGTAAAATGTGGGACCATTTGCAAATAATTGAAAAACTTGAAAATGAGGAGGGTCACAGAAAAAAAAATACTGGTCATTTCCCCCCCAAATTTGATGAAATCTATAAATACATATATCTAAGAAGCTCAACAAATTCCAAACACAAGACACTTGAAAAATAACCATGTCTTGGCACATATTAATCAAATTAGAACCAGTAATAAGGAAAATCTTAACAATCAGAAAAATAATGTAAATCATACGTAAGGACAGAGACAAGTATTCTAGTAGATGTTTCATCAGAAACAAAGTGAAAAGACAGTGAAGCAGTATTTTTTAATTACTGAAAGAAACATTGTCATCTCAACCTTGCTTTTTAAAAAGTCATTAAAATTATTTAAATAAACTCTGATTTGGTTATCAGTGGGGTGCTAAGCAGACATTAAAATTATGATATATAAGTGTATTTATATATAGTTAAATACAACAGTGAAAATAAATCCACAATATATTGTTGAGTGAAAAGACAGTTTAAGTAATGTGTACAAAAGAAACCACATTTTTCGTTAAAACAAAAAGAGAAACACCTGATATACATACATAAGCATGCCCAGAAAAATATTTAGAAGGATATATAGAAAGTTTCTCCAAGTGATTATCTCTGGCTAGTAGAATTCCTAAACTCTTTTTGATATTTGTTTGTTGTTGTAAGGAGCAGGCATTAATTTGACAATTTTTGAAACGGTAAAGCTATCTTTGGGAAAAATACTTTGTAAGAAAATTATATTACTTCTCAGTAATGCATTTTAATATTTCCTATATCTTTCAATTAGAAATTTATTTCAATTATGGGCTATTGCCCATTGGTGAGAAAGGAGAATTAAAAACAAAACTCATGGGCTTTTATTTTTCTTCTAACTTGTTCCAGAATACATTCATGTTTAAATTTTTAAAAAATTTCCCTAAGTATTAGGTATTATGAATTTGTAATTTTGTTATCAGGCTCAATTTTCAAGTTGGATTTTATTAAGTTTTAGTATATATGCTGCCGAGGTGAGCACATTAATTTTTTACATTTTAGTAGTAAAGCATTTTTTAAGTTATTTGAAATACTGATTTTCGCAGCATTACATTTGGCATGCATAAGTGTAAGCTCTGAATAAGAGGTAAGCCACCATCCCATCAACAAATGATCAGGTCATCACCCTGCCGCCAAGTCCTTCTGTGTCCTCTGAGGATCTTGTTTTCATAGCAACCATCTTCAATAGGAGCCAAATCATTGAGCTAGATCATGGCCCAGCTAGTTTATAGGTTCTCTCTTAGCACGGATCAGTCCAAACAGTCTGATGGGATCATCGTGAATGTTTTCCTCTACTGCCTGATTTTCTTGGGAGAAACTGTCTACTAAGGTGGTCTTAGAAACTCTGGCATCTATTGCATGTAGTTGTTCATGTCCATCCTTGTCTGAGAAATGAGAATTCTGTTTCCTGGGCTTTCTGCGCTTCCCCTTAATGCTGTGATCGAGTGAGGCGTAGCACATCTGTGTTTCATTGGTTGCCTAAAAGAAAGGGATGTTAATTTTTCATTGTTAGCCTGTTCTTTAGCTTGACTTCTGGAAATTTCTATGGTGAATGAAAACCAAGTAACTTGTTTTCTAGGCCTCACCTACCTTGTTTTGCCAAATTTGTCAGTACAAAAAACAAAAACAAAAACAAATAGAACAGAAAACTATAGTCAGTCAACATATTGAGTTGAAAAAGTGCTTAGATGAAACTTTTTCCTAGATTTTTATTTCTTTCTTATACTCTAACTGTACATGAACATTTTAGGTTGATTCTTACCTGCCTCTACCTCCACCTCCACCTAAGGTAGTTCTGGCTCTGTGTTGCTCTTACCAAGTAACAATAGTCCAGTTTATTAAAGTAGGAATAAGCATGATAGGAAGGAGTTTACCAAATCACAAGGTCTACTTTACATGTACCTAACAATTGGTCATTTAATGATACATAAAAGTCCCCAATTTTTCTACATTTTTAAGATTCAGAAGTATAAAGATAACAATATTCACTTACATGACGGATATCTGGCAAATAACTAAATTTCTTATCTTTCCCTATTATTTTCTTATCTGGCTTCCCCAGCTCCCTTTTGAACTCATTTGGGTTGGTCTTGGAGATATCCATTCACATCTAAGAGGGCCCAATGGGCTTCTCTGAACTAGACCTGGGTGAATACTAAAGAAAGACAGGAAACTAGGCTATCTAGGGGAAGCAACATGCTAAAGGCAAGACCTTGAATTTAGCATTGGAAAGACTACAACTGAATCCCAGCTCTGCCATACACTGATCATGGGATCTTGGTCAGGTTTTTAAAACTATTCTGAGCCTCAATTTTCTTGCCTAGAAAATGCAAATCATCATAGTGTGGTTATGGTTAGTACATAGAGATAATGTATATGGAAGCTATAACTACTGTCCAAAAGTAAGGTAGCATTGTAATTATGAAAACTTGTAGGCTAAAACTTTAAGACAGCCATTGAACAAAACACAGATTTATGTATTAAGTATTACTCTTTAAGACTAGGCCAAAATTGTATTGATTTGCAGGGATAAAGTGAAGAAATAACATTTGGATTAACAACATTTCTATTGCATAAGTAAATATCTCCCCACTGGCACTTGTTTTCATGCTAAGAGTGAAACGTTTTATATTCTTTGCCAGATAGAAAAAATGGTTCTGTTTATACCCCCTGCTTTGTGTGTGTGTGTGTGTGTGTGTGTGTGCATGTTTTTTGAGATGGAGTTTCGCTCTTGTTGCCCAGGCTGGAGTGTAGTGGCTCACTGCAACTTCTGCCTCTCAGGTTCAAGCAATTCTCCTGCCTCAGCCTCCCAAGTAGCTGGGATTACAGGCGCCCACGACCATACCTGGCTAATTTCTGTATTTTTAGTAGAGACTGAATTTCGCCATGTTGGTCAGGCTGGTCTCAAACGCTTGACCTAGGGTGATCTGCCCTCCTTGGCCTCCTAAAGTGCTGGGATTACAGGCGTGAGTCACTGCGCCGGGCCGTGTGATTTTTTTGTTGTCGTTTTTTTGTCTAGCTTTTTATTCTTAAAATCCTCATTTCTGGAAAAATTGTAATAGCTGCCTAACTGGAACCATACTCTATTTTCTTCCCACTGCCATATACTGTCGTCAAGTTATTTCTAATTTAATCTCAACCTGTTTTCTTTATTTGTAAGTGAAAGCATTCCAAATAATGCATGTGTGGTCAACACTTGGTCAACTTTATCAAGAGCTACAGAGTTAAAGAATGTGAGTCCTAAGAAAGGAAAACAAATTGTATGTTTAATAGTCACTGGAGACTTCCACATTGCGGTGTTAGTTAAGTGCATGGGTGGAAAACACATAGCCAGGGTAAATGAATGTGTATCTATCAAAAGAAATCAAAACAATAGAGGAAGAAGCTAAGAATCAGTTTAAAAATTAGAAGGAAAAACAGTTCAAGTAAGGTTTTTTTTTTAATATTGGAGGGATTTTCACATATTGGTAGGCAAACAGTAATAATTCATTTAAAAAATGGAAACTGGAGAAAAATTAAATAATTGAAAGTACAAGATCCTGAAATAATTAGGAGAAAGGGTCAAGATCATGAATAAGAGCATTGGCTTTGGAAAGGAGAGAGGATGCCTCTGGAGGAGGAAAAGATTGATTAGAGATTTGGACATGAAGAGAAGAGGAGCAAGCTCACACTTGTGTTTTTCAAATGCTTTAGGATTTGGGAACTCTTGTGAACTAACTTTATTACTAGGCTTTCTGATGAACTCTTCCTAGTTAATAGAAGACTGAGATACTAAAATTACAATTTCTGAACTGTACACATCATTTTCAAAGACCAAGGAGCCTATTTCCTTTTTTTTCCAACGAAGAAACACTTTGTCTATCAAGCTTTATGCATAATATCCTAGATTTTGACCAAAGTAACAAAGTAAGTATTGTAGTAGCAAACTGGATAGTGTTTTTTTTGATAATAATCAGTGTAGTGAAATGAAATTGAGCAAATACAAAGAGATTACCTCTAATTTGTGAAACTAAATTTATGAGAATAGTATAATAGAAAAGAGTAATTTTCTTGGAAATACCTTTAAATACATAATTTATAAAAGATCAGCCTTTAAAGACATGTTAAGGCTTTGCATAATTTTCACTTGAGTGAAAGCCAGATGCAGCTCAGATAAAGCTACCCTGTACAATTCACGTGTATTAAATAGTAACTTCTATTCAGAATTCTCAGTACTTTTGTAACTAAAGTGCTGTGAATCTCTACACTTCAGATAATATAGTGTATTTTAACTTATTTGAGAAGTTTTCTTTTTATTTTCATGGATTTAGCAAATCATATTATATCATGCAGGTTTTCCATATGTTTATCTAAACTATATTTTATAATTAACTAAACATTAGATGACAGATTTGGTGACTATATTTTTCCCAAACCCTACTACATCTTGCTTTCTTAGTTAAAAAATATTTGGCTGGGTGCAGTGGCTCACGCCGGTAATCCCAGCACTTTGGGAGGCCGAGGCAGGTGGATCACTGGGGTCAGGAGTTTGCGACCAGCCTGACCAACATGGTGAAACGCTGTCTCTACTAAAAATACAAAAATTAGCTGGGCATGGTGGCAGGCACCTGTAATCCCAGCTACTTGGGAGGCTGAGGCAGGAGAATCTCTTGAACCTGGGAGGCAGAGTTGCAGTGAGCTGAGACTGTGCCATTACACTCCAGCCTGGGCAACAAAGAGCAAAACTCTGTCTCAAAAAAAAAAAAAAAAAAAAAAAAAAAGTTTAAAAATCTGATTTATTAGGGGATTTATCTGAAGAAAAAGAGCAAACTTCTACTTCACTGGGAAATTTTCAAGATGTGAGTCATTTTAGGGAAGAGAATGTTCTGTAAGGTAGGATAAGTTTGGATTCTGTCTACTTACTTAGTACCTAAGTGTTCTAGGGCAAGTTTTCATCCTTTGTGAGCATTTGTAAAATGGGAATGATAATGCTGCCTCCCTCATAGAAATCTAAGGAGATAATGCACATAAAGCACATAACACAAGACCAACACATAAGCATTGCTTAGGAAATGCTGGTTCTATTGCTATGTCTAGGCAGTAACAAGACAGGATCTGAGAGGAGAAGAAAGACTATTTTAATTGAAATGTGTAGCATTTCAAGAGCATGTAGGCTAAAAATTTCTAATGGCTTTTAATAAAGTTAGAACTAAAACTGAAGAGGTTGAACAAATTGTGGTAGGAAAAAGAGAAACTAGCCATTTCTTCCTGCATTTTTATGTTTCTCTTTACGTTTTTGTCCTGCCTACAACCACATAAACTGTGTTTTGTATTTTGTAATCTCTTGCCGTAAGACCACAGCCATAGGACTTGCATTAAAATCGAAAGTCATTTGCCTTTTAAAATAGGGATATGATGTTTTGTGTCTAATTTATCTTATAACTAAAGGTCTCCCTCTCCCTACCCCAGCTCTGTCTTTTGAATTCCTGACATTTGGGTCTTGTGAGCATTATCCATGTGTCAACTTCTGTATTATATGATCTCTGTGATACACACAAAATTTTCAATCAGAAAGAAAAAGCTTAATAGATTACTTAGGAATAATTCCATTATTCCCTTAAAATCTATTGCCTTTGTGATTGTATACAATTTTGACTCTTGGAATATGGTTTGAGTTCTGTTTACATTACTCCGAGTTAGAGTCAGGTCCCAGAACTTGATACCCAATTGATTGCAAAATTTCTAACAGGCTATTTCAGATGTGTATCATCATGTACTACTCTTATGCTCTTGAAATGTGCAAATATGGAAACAGAAAACAAAACTCACCTGTGCAGATGGGGTGGCTTCGTGCCTCTCATTTACAGATTTCTCTGGTCGGCCTTTCATTTGTTCATAGCAATTTTCATCCATTGGTTCTTGGGAATTAAAAAGATTGTGATTCATGATAGAAAATTTAAAAATACTAGTACGAATAAAAATACATGATCTAAACAACATTTGACTGTAAATATAAACTGCCCAAGAATTACTTAACTAGTGTTTTTGGTGAAGATACAAAGAAGTAAGGAAGCCCAAACTGTTACCTGCAGATTAAACAGTGAAGTCTCTTGAGCTACAGGGTTAGTAAGATAAAAATAAATCCTTGGCATAAGAACTAGATCATATGAATTTTCTTGTACCATTGCAGGACTTGACAGTCTTAAACTACCATTTAAATGTTATAGAGATCTCACAAGTTAAAGGATTGCCTGTACTCTCTATTTAAGATAGACTGCAAATGGTGCATAGTGCCACAAAGCACAGTGCACATACATCAGTGATTACAATTTTGAAATTTGTTCCTTGAGTAAGGAGTTTTACTCAGGGACGTTTCAAGTCCAACATCCTAATTTTGAAAAAGAAGGTTTATATTATGACTTTTGTCCCATCAATCAGTGACAGGACATCTCAGTCAGACTGCCTAAGGGTCTGGGACTGCACAATGCTTGTCCTTAGTATTTGGGGCTTTTGTACAGTGTTCAGCAGCCAGCAGATCTGTACTCATTTCATCCTGCAGGGACATGCCTTTTGAATCATCCATACCTTTCTTCCCCCAGATATGTCCATTTAAAAGGAAGAAGAAAGTGGTGAAGTAGTGACTCATTGGATGACCAGTCACCTGGCAGAAATTGGATTGTACCAGTTTGACCCTCAGAGAGAAAAAGATATATTTACTATAACAAAAGCAACTTAATAATCATTGAGCTCTTTCTGAAAAGCAACACAGAGAAAGGGTATGTAGAGTGGTGTTTCTCAAATCATGGTCCATGGAAAATCTGCATCAGAATCACCTGGGATGTTAAGTAACAGATCTCTAAGCCTTAGCCTGGACCTACTAAATCAGAATGTGTGCAAGTGGCACCTGGGCTCACTTAAGTATGGAAGTAACAAGTATGATGGGTTTAGAGTCATCAGAATACATAAGAATTCGAGTAGTCAAATATTACAGGTGGCCAACATGATTCTCCAAAGTGAAATGGGGACAAATTATTTTTAATAATGTATTTCCATAAAATAATTCTCGATTCCTTAGAGCACTAGAGGACACTTTACAATGAAAGGAAAGATAAAAATAAATTCTTGAATCATACAAAAGAGAATTCCCACATTTCTAACTTTAGGATGATTCCATAGTGCTTTAACATATAGATTTTTAGATAAATTTTGTACATTACTGGATGTCTCTGTGTTCAAAACTTGGAGTTCAATAGGATTTAACCCCTAAGTCTCCTCTGATGAATTGAATGAGTACTTGCAGGGAAAGGCTAGTAGCTTCTATCATCAGAACTCTAGGATCAGACCAAGGTTATCTGTTTTGAGAAATGTAGGGATGTTTTATTTTTAGGTGTCCGGGATGATACAAGTGATAAGGGATGCTGGGAATTCAAGAGCACTTATTACATATGAACAAAATAAATATATAAATCACTCAGCAACAATTTGGTTATTCTTTCTCCCACCTGCCATCAATCCGGCCCTACATTCTCTATTTAAAATATGAGAAACCAAGGAAACTGTTCATTGTTCCATGCTATTCACTATACATTTGCTTTTGTATACTGAGCACAAAGCACTGTTTCTGTGGACAACTTTCTGTCCTAGAAATAGCTTTATTTCATAGAATTCAGTGTATGTTGAAATTCATGGTAATAGAGTCTTCCTGTATTCTCATTACTACTAGAGTGAAATGAAGAGAATGTAGAAAAACAGGATGTTGATTTAGAGTGGCTATTGTAATACAGCTTACAATATGCAGCGTTGGAAATATAGCCTAATTAATATACTAAAAGTACTTGAATTGATGGTTACCACTGGGATAGCTAAGTGTGATTGTGATTTTTTTTAAGTGCCACTTAAATTATTTTGTGAAACCAAGTGTGATTTACTTGATTTATTTATAAATTTAATTTATGGAAAACTTACCTGAAATCATATCATCTAAGTTACCATAAATTGGTGCATCTTCAATATAATACTCATCATCCCTATAACAAGGAAAAATAATTTACCTTATTAGATTCCACTTTTCACGTAATTCATAACTGATTTCTCAGCTAAATTCAATATTAAGTGAACTATTGCCTATTCTTGGTTACCCCCAGCCAACCACGGTAGGTGTGTTCCTGTGCAAGTGAGTGAACACATGCCTGCATGTATGTATGTGTATGTGTGTTTCGTGTAAATTTAAAAAGTTGGTTTTTGGACCTTCTTACAGGGAATAATGATAGCAAATACTTATTCAATAGTAACTGTATATTAGGTGCTACATCGAGTATATTTCATATGTTTGTTCATTTAATCCTCTCAATTCCAACATAGGTACTATATCATCCCCCTTAGGTAGATAAGAAATCTGAGGCACAGAGAGGTTATATCACTTGTTCAAGATTACAAGACTAATAAGTAGCAGAGCTGGAATTAGAACCCAGGTAATCCATGCTCTTTACTGTACAATGTACTGCCTCTTTACTCACCCAGAATATCAGTCCAAACAGTCTCTTAAAACCGTGTTTTCTGAGTATTACAGACTGAGGTTAGCAGATGCAATAAAATGATTGATCACCTATTATGTCCAGATGCTGAGTTAGGTGTTTTACATACATTATATCAAAAACTCACAAAGAAAATTCTCCAAAAGTAGTAGTATTCTTCCCTGCTTTACACAGGAGAATCCTGAGATTCACATAAATTAATTTATTTTCCCTAGGCTTATCTCAACTGTCAGCAATAACTACCAATTATGAAACTTTTCTCTATGCAAGTGCTCATTCAACCCTCAGGACAATAATATGAGATGCATATTTTTATCCCTGTTGTGCATATAAGGTATTTGCAACTCATAGAGGTTAATGACATTGTCCACAGATACACAGTAACCGGAAGTGCTAGGATTGTACAGCAAGTTTAGTCATAAAGCCCTGTGCTCAGTCCACATCATGAGGAAGTTATTCAGAGGGTGATACAATTCAAAGGCTTTAGGGAAACAGTCTAGATAATGTACAGGGACCACAGTTTTATGTCTCCCCCACTCCCAAGTCAAGAGAACTGACAAGAATACACAGCTATTTGCTCTTGCTAGCTGATTAAATTTCCTTCCAGCGTCAAGTGAGTAATGCTATTAGAATTACAGTATACATCCTACCATTGTCACCAGACTGTCATTCTACCAATGTCATCCTACCATTGATGATGGCCCTAGTGACCAGATTTCACAATGGCAGTCTGGGAACTGAGGAACTTATCAGGTGGTGAGAGTGGCATGTCATAAAATAGTACCAACTGCTTTAACTTTGAGATTACATGTCACTGAGAGCTGGAGGGAATTTCATCAAAAGAAAAAAAAAGGACTCTTAACTCAAGGCATAACACCTGTATTACTCCCCATGCTACTGAAAAAAAGATAGAGTATATGTAAATAGTAAGTAGGTATTAAAAAAATAACAGTTCAAATGATACCTGTATGAAATGGCTTGAAAAGCTCAGACATGGGCATACACGTCACTCATCTGATAACAAAGGAACTCATCTGTAACCTTTTCTCCATCCAGTAATTCAATACAGCTCAATATTTGGATATCAGGGAGTCCCTGCTCATGAGTTTTCTCCATGCCAAGAATATAATAGCAAAAGGTGAAGAATTTTTAATAAGACGATCCATCCATTTTCCTAGCCCACATAGATAGCAGATACAACTTGCAAATGATAAATCATGTCCAAAAAATGAATATTGTTTTATTCCCTATGAATGAAAATAAGATATGATTTATAATGCAGTGTCTTGTGTCTACAGGCCCATCTCAAATGATTAATCATCTCAAATAAACTATTATTCAGGAGCAACTGCCTAACAAACAAATTTAAAAATATATTCTTGGCAATGCCAAATAGCTCCAGCCTGTTGTAAATGTGTAATAAACCTCAGGAGCAAATGTTTGGCAGTGTTTTATGTGGATGATTAATTACTTTTAAAAATAAATTAATAATTGAACTCATATCTGAGAGGCTAGTGTGCCTCTGAGTTTTCAGCCAGATCAGACTCTCCATTGTTCTGAACATGTCTGAAATAATCCTCTAACCAATAAGTACATTTACTGACACTCCAAAATTAAGAAAAGTATATTAATTGTATCTATTACTATGGTCCAGACTTTGTGCTTTCATTTATATTTTTTCTAGTTCCTATTTTTTACATTTTATATTTATATTTATTATTTATTAGGTCTTTCATAAAATTCCTCAAGTAGTTTGTGATCCAAGTCCATTTAAATAACTAAATTCAAATTTTAAAAAAATCTGGCGTGAACCAAGGAGGCAGAGATTGCAGTGAGCCGACACTGTGCCACTGCACTCCAATCTGGGAGTCAGAGCGAGACTCTGTCTCAAAAAAAAAAAAAAAAAAAAAATCACTACTTTTACCTGATCACCTTGGACTTAAATTCTCTAAGTTTAGATTGTCTTACTTAAAAAATGAGAATATTAAACTAGTTGATTTCTATTGTTCTTTTCAGCTCCCAAGTTCTAGAATACAAATGCAGGATTCCAACATCCAAATAAAATTGAAAGACTTTTTTACAAAATTAAATAAATCTATTTTAAGGGTCTGAGAAGTTGCCAGATATGGGAAAGGACAAGCTTCAGGATATATCAGAAGTTGGTTTTGGTAATTGCTAACCTGATTTGCTTCATAGTTGTTACTCTGAGTAGGCAAAGATGTAAGCTTGGGCTCCGAAAGCATGTAAATGTTTAAAGCCATGAGAGAGGATGACATAATTTATGGAATGAGGCCCTGGGCACTCTGACGTTCAAGATTCAGAAACCAGCAAAGGAGAAGGGGCTGCTGGTAAGAGAAGAGGAAAACCAAAGAGGGAGGTGGCTCAGAGCCCAGAGAATCAGGTGTTTCAAGTAGAGAGTGTCAGGATGTCAAATGCTGCAGAGGGACTCAGCAAGCTGAAACCGAGATTTGATCATGGTAACCTTGACAAGAGCAGAGGCGGTGTATTAGTGAGGACTTATGGAATACAGTGGGTTCAAAAAAGAAGAGGAAAAGAGGAAGAAAAGCCAGCAAATATGGAGAGAATATAGAGGGAACTTTCAAGTTTTCTTGTAAAAGAAAAAAGAGCAATGAAGAGGTAGTTGTAAGACAATCTAGTTTTTTTTTTTCTGTTTTTTGTTTGTTCATTTTTTTTTTTTTTTTTTT